>NC_061822.1:33653966-33656466 GCF_019202785.1 Penaeus chinensis | reverse complement strand
TATAATGATACTACAAAAAAAAAAAAATAATAAAAAATTTATAATGATATAAAAATACTAATAAGATAAAATAATAATAATGATAATAAAATTTAAAAATTAAAAAATAATAAAAAAATAATAATAATAATAATGAAAAAATGTAATAAGTAATATAATAATAATAATAATAATATAATGATAATAAATACAAAAATGATAATAAAAAATAAAAATAATAATAATAATAAAAATAATAACAATAATAACAAAACAACAACAATGATATGTAAAGATAATAAAAATTAAATGGGTTGTAGTAAATAAAATAATAATTTTTAGTATTTTGTAATAACAATGTAAATTCAACTGTAATTATATTACAAAATGACAATAAGTACAACATTAATAATGATAAAAATATAATTATAAACAGAATAGAAACAAGAGGGAAAATTTTTGCCAATTCCTCCTTTCCACTTAACGACTTTTTAACTCTACCTTTTCTTTTGCTGCGAAAATACAACTAACTTTTCCGATAACTATGGGGGGCTGGACAATGCCAAGCTATTGTAAAACCCATAACGTTGTGTGACGTAGTGAAAACGCAATGCAGTTGATGTTCTTTTGTACCAAACACACACACATACACATACACGCCCGCACACGCACACATACACATGTAGTATAATTATATAATTTATATATATATTTATATATATTTATTTTTAAAATTGTGTGTGTGTGTTGTGCATTAATATATTTTTATATATTATAATATATATTTTAAAATAATTTATATATAAATAATATAATATTAATATATTTTTTTTTTTTTTTTTTTTTTTTTTTTTTTTTTTTTTTTTTTTTTTTTTATAAGCCATTCTTCCCACTACAGGAGACAGGCCCTCTCTAAATTCACTTTGAGAATTTTTAGGGCAGTGTCACCCTTTGCCGATTCCCCTTCCAAATCCCCCGCGGTTCGTGTGTTAACACTTGTGCCACCTCCTTTTTGACTTGTCAAGGGCGTATTCGTTTTCCCGGGCCGAGCCAAAGTCAGAGCGCAGGCATTTTTACGACCCCCGCGACGGGGAATTGAACTCAGGGTCCAGTGCCTAACCACGAACTATCGGGGCAGTCTTATATATAGTGTGGTTTGGTGTTTTTGGGTTTTTTGGGTGTGGTTTTTGTGTGTGAAAAACATGATATGTATATACATAATATACTAATTAATATTTTTTATTATTATATTTATATTATATATAATATATTATCCAAGGGCATATAATATAAAAACATGCAAAATTTATATAACATATATAAATATATTAGTGTGGGTGTATATATATAATTCCACACACAAAAAATTTATATAATATATATAATATATTTTATATGTATATATTGTGTGTTGTGTGTGTGTGTGGTGTGTGTGGTTTTACTTTATTGTACATATATACACACATGCATAATTTATATATTTTTATAATTATATATAATTAAAATGCGGGGTTGTTTGTGGAGACAAAAACACATAAGACTGAATAAATCTTATCAAAAAAACAGATTTTTTGAAATTTAAAGATAAAAACATACAATAAACTATATCAAATACATTTATGTAAAGGCAAGGATTATCTTACATTTTGCCAAATAAACAAAGAATAATCGTTTTTTTTTTTGCAGCAAAGAGGAACTTAATGCCATCAAATGTTTTTCAGGGGACCATCGTGGCTTTGCTTTGGGAACCTGTATCAGATGACTTTCTTTTTTCGGTGAAAAGTAAGTAAATCAGGAAGAATCTCTCTCCTCCTCTCCTCTCCTCTCTCTCTTTTATATATATTTTTATAAAATTATATATATATATATTATAATATTTTTTTAAAATTATAATAATATTTTTTATATTATCCTAACAAAACCAACTATTATAAGAACTATATTCCCCTGAAAGAATTTCGAAGTTATCTGTTATTCTAAAAGACTCAATTTTCTTACTTGACTTTCATCCAGCCAGCATGTATTCAGGTCATGTTTTTCATCAGACACTTCTAATTTCCACCAAAATCCTTCTGGATTTAGATTGCCTGGAATCTGCCGCAGATGCCTTTTCACTAAGGCCTTTCCGATAGCTTTTGTTTTGTGCATATTTTGCTGCAAGATCTGTGGTGGAACGCCTGCAGCTGGAGCGCCGTGTGACAAAGGGAAATCAGCTCCACTTCCTCTGATGTGGGTTTCTGGTGGTGCTGTTATGTGGAGGTTTTACTCTCTCTCTTTCTCTCTCTCTCTCTCTCTCTCTCTCTCTCTCTCTCTCTCTCTCTCTCTCTCTCTCTCTCTCTCTCTCTCTCTCTCTCTCTCTCTCTCTCTCTCTCTCTCTCTCTCTCTCTCTCTCTCTCTTGTCTTGGTCTTCGTCTTTGTCTTGTTTCCGTGTCTTTTTCTTTCTGTCTGTCTTTCTGATAGTCTGTTTTTGCCTCTGTTCGTCTGTTTGTCTGTCTGTTTCTTTGTCTCCCCCCTCCCTCTC
>NC_061822.1:33636466-33638966 GCF_019202785.1 Penaeus chinensis | reverse complement strand
CCAGTGCTCAACTTTACACACCATCGCTTCACGCCAGCACGTCACAGTTATTAATAAATTTCGAGAATCCACTTTGCATGTTATTAAAATCAATAACCATTACAGGGAAAATCGTGCAAAATAACGCCTTTTCCTTATATATTTGGTCTGATAAGGGCATACAAGCGGACTAGTCCATGTGCTCTTAACATATACGATTATTGATAAATATATCGTGTTTATGGATTCAGTCTTGCCGGCTACACATTAAAGGGACTCGGTGCTTAAGCTCCTGTTAGTGCTCGAGCTGTTGTCGATTTTGGCTTCTATGGCCGAACAGTAACATTGGGGGCATTCACGGTTGGGAGTTTATACTGTCCAAACAAGGTCCTTATTTGTTACTTAAAAAGAAAAATAATAATACAAAAAAAGGGGGAGGAAAAGGGAAAAAAATGTAATAGTCTGTTATTAAGTATGAAATAAATGAGCTCGCTTACATAAACGTTCACCTGATTTTAATTACATCGAAAGTTAACGTTGTATTACAGGTACTCAGGTTTAATTATCATCCCCTTGGAATTGAATTGAAATTGAAGAGGTGAGAATATTTCCAATGAACTTTAGATAATGATATGCAAAACAAAAAACCCTCTAACAATAGGTATGTTCCAATAGATAATGATTCCTGCAGGACAAATATAATAACCGTCGATTAAATTATCGGATTCGGCATTGGAATTAATAATTAACTTAGGGGGTAGCCTACACTCGCTGATAAGTGGCATAATTTCTTCACAGAATTTTCCTCTGAAATGTGTCATGCATTTTTCAGTGTCATGCTCTCAGACAATCTAACGAAGTATTACTGACACAACTAATGGAAAGATTTTCTATATGTCTGTCATGTCTGTCTGTCTGTCTGTCTATTTGTCTGTCTGTCTGTCTGTCTGTCTGTCTGTCTGTATGTTTGTCTGTCTGTCTGTCTATCTATCTATCTATCTATCTATCTATCTCTCTCTCTCTCTCTCTCTCTCTCCCCTCCTGATATCTGTTCTTTATTCCACTTCTTTATGTATCCAATGCTTCTTCTTCTTCATCTTCCACTTCTTCTTCATCTTCCACTTCTTCTTCATCTTCCACTGCTTCTTCTTCTTCTTCTTCCACTTCTTCTTCTTCTTCATCTTCTACTTCTTTATTATTCTCTCTCCTCCTGTTCATCACCATCCTACCCATGCCTTCGTATACCCTCCTTAATTTCCAAACCTTCCTTTCTCTCACTACGTTTATGATCCTCCGTACCAGCACATAATAGATCTCCCGCTGCGGCAAACTCGTTCATTCTTGTGATAAATCTCCGTGAATACTTTAATTAGCTTTGCTCTCCCCTCCCCCCCTCCCTCCCTCCCTCCCGTCTCCTCCAGCTCCTTCGTCGCCACCCTTACCCCTTTAAATCAAAGGTTCTTTTGATCCTAACCCTTTGCGTTAATAGTGAGTTCATAAGGTGTTCGTAAAAGAGTGAGAGCGTGATCATTTCTTTTCCGTCTGGAGCAATTTTCTTCGCGACTTGCGTGTGCAAAAGAGGCATATTTATGAATCTATCCGTCCATATGAAAATCTATCTATCTGTATATCTATTTATGTGCGTGTGTGTGTACGTGTGTGTGTGTGAGTGTGTGTGCGTGTGTGTGTATATATACATACATACATACATATATATATATATATATATATATATATATATACATATACATACATATATATACATATATATATATATATATATATATATATATATATATATATATATATATCTGTGTGTGTGTGTGTGTGTGTGTGTGTGTGTATGTGTGTGTGTGTGTGTGTGTATGTGTGTGTGTGTGTGTGTGTGTGTGTGTGTGTGTGCATATATATGTACATATGTATACATACATAATATATATATATATATATATATATATATATATATATATATATATATATATGTATATATATATGTATATGCATATCTCTGCATACACATACACACATATATATCTATGTATATGTATGTATGTATGTATGTATGTATATATACACACACACATACACACACATGCACATATTATACACACACACCCACATATATATGTATATATGTATATATATGATATATATGTATATATATGCTTATATATAATATATATGCGCACACACTCACATACACGCACACACACGCATATATATATATATATATATATATATATATATATATATATATATATATATATATATTCACGCACACGCATATAGAATAGTTGTGCCCGACTGCTGCTTTGTAGTTCAGTCCGTGTATGGTCAAAGGCTATGGGAGTTCACCCTATACAAAATAATCCCACTGCCTTGTGGTATCTATAAGGTGAAAAGGCTTCGGGAGTCAACCCTGAGGAAAAATGCGGAGCCGGAGACCCTGAAGGCAGTTCGTTGTCGCTTGCGGCCTCGTTCTGGCAGCTCCTGCGACGCCGCTGGTGCCAAACCCTATCGG
>NC_061822.1:33618966-33621466 GCF_019202785.1 Penaeus chinensis | reverse complement strand
ACAACAAAATCATAATTATGTCGGTGTAATTTTTAGAATAATATTACTAATCTTGCAAGTCGTTGTTGACTATATATTAGGGGGAATTTTTTCTTTCCAAATCCCTGTTCCTCAACATAACCTTGAATTTTTATATCATTTGTTCTAAAATATTATCACTTCGGTATAGCGCGGAGTTCTGGGTTTAAGAGAATTTTCCAAATTTATTTACTTTAAGAGATCGTGTGAGTAGCATGAATTTGAAGTTAAATAGGCCTGCGGGAATGTTTGACTTTCCTCTCTGATAAGTGTATTTTCTGGGTAGCTGTAGGTTAACAAAACACAGAGTATGATTAAAGGTTTATTGTTCTTAGTCATAAATTAAATTAAACCCGTTGATAACTTTCCCCCTGGGTCCCTTAAAAAAAACAATGAATGTAGATTTAGAGTAATTGATCACTACAGTTATGTTTTGCCATGATAAGGGAAATGGAATAACTTAAGGCTCCTTCTCTCTCTCTCTCTCACTCTCTTATGCCTTGGGTTTCCCGTGTACTATGCCTTGGTGTCTTAACTACGTTATTTTCTCCTAAATGTTACACTTTTCGAATTATGAAATCTTAATCATGATTTCTGGTTTGCCTTGGATAAGAAATAAAGGTTCTTCTTACCAACAAAAGACGAAAAAAACCAGCTCTGCCTCGTGTCATTATTATTTGGTTATAGCCTCATTAGTGTTCTTATTTCGTACTGTTATCTTAATATTTTATTTATTTATTTATTTATTGTTGCACGACAATTCACTCCACGGAAAAACTGAATTTCAATTACATTTCGTTGGGGCATAGGCATACATGGCGGAGCAGAGTGACACCACCGCGGTCGCTTAGAAACTCTGAGATGGACCTGGGTTGATAACTCTGAAAAGGACCAAGGCTGACACTCTGAGAAGGACCAAGGCTGACAAACTTTGCGAAGGACCACGGTTGACAAATTCTGAGAAGGACGAACGAAGGTTGACATACCTTGCTCTCGCTCAAGCTTTAACCACCTGGTATACTCATTCCAGATATCATTAGACCAACCAACTATGAACAAAAATATTTAAACATTATATGGCATGAAAGATGGAATAATGCAATACCGCATTGATATATGGCATGAATGATGAACATTAATACATTCAGATAAGGTTTTTAATGCAACACGTGTTTCTCGAATATGATGGGTTGGTAATCCGTCCCTTTTCAGCGTCTGATAATAAACCATTTACATGCGCGTGGAATACTACTACTACTTCTGCCACTACTACTACTACTACTACAACTGCTACTACTAATAATAATAATACTTCTGATACTACTACTACTACTACTACTACTACTACTACTGCTACTACAACTACTACCACTTTT
This sequence comes from Penaeus chinensis, assembly GCF_019202785.1. Classification (NCBI taxonomy): domain Eukaryota; kingdom Metazoa; phylum Arthropoda; class Malacostraca; order Decapoda; family Penaeidae; genus Penaeus; species Penaeus chinensis. The sequence goes on along the minus strand of NC_061822.1, from coordinate 33,620,072 downwards.
GCTACTACTACTACTACTTCTGCTACTACTACTTATACTACTACTGCTTCTGCTACTACTACTACTAATATTTCTGCTACTACTACTACTACTAATAATAATAATAATAACAATAATAAAGCTATTACTACTAGTAGTACTACTCGTAATGATAGTGATAATAACCATACTGACTATAATAATAATAACAATAAATAGTAATAATGATAATCGTAATTATAGTAATGGTAATAGCAATGATAATGATAATAATGATAATAATAATGATGATGCTGTTGTTGGTAAAGAACACTGAACACTACAGCCTTCTACAGCCTCTTCATATGGCGGGAACGTCCGCGGGGGAAACAGAGGTGACGTCCATCTGCAGTGACTGTCCGAGACTGGCGGGCTGTCTAGGTAGGAGCTTGGAACACCTCGTCCTTGTGTCAGGATCATCGATCACCCTAGCTATCGAGGGAACTGGAGTGGTTGAGAGTTGAGGTGGCTGCCCTCTCGAAGGTGAGAAGACCTGGCAGCAGCACAATCAATGTCGGTGATTAGACCAACTGCTGGTCAGGTCGGAGCGGTGGTCACTATCTCCAGGGGTAATCACTTGTCTCAACCCCATATACACTGATAAACGTATTGGGAGAGGATTGTGACGTAGGTGGTCTTATTGCTTTCCTAAGGGAGACTAATATTTTCAATGAAATGTAAATATTCATAATATTTATGCAATAGTATTATACATTTAGAGCATAATATTTAAGCTCTTAGTTCTAATATAATATTTATTGTCATTTATATTTATTTACAAGACAGTTATTGATAGATTTTTAAGGTTCTACATATTTGAACACTTCAATACAACATGGTATTGGCCGCAAATGACCTTAGCTCTTGACGCGGCAGGTAATTTTAAATAATCTATCAAATAATCTCCAACCCTCGGGAGTGGAGGTTGATGTTGATGAGCATATAATAGCAGTGAGATTGAAGCAAGTTTCCTCTAATTTCAAAAAGGACAGGTTGAAACTATTCTTTTCTGTCCTATTTCACCAAACATTTCTATTTAAAATGCAGAACATATCTACAAAACTAGTTGAGTTATTTTCAGTAATACA
>NC_061822.1:33576466-33578966 GCF_019202785.1 Penaeus chinensis | reverse complement strand
CTGCAGGTATACATATCTCTAATGTACATAATTACAATGCCATACAGTGGGCATGGAATATGTGAGGAATTGCCATGATTCTAAATTAATCATACCAAAATTACAAGACAAACCCTTCATAACTCCAGCAATTAAGGCTCTCATAAGTGAGAAGACCAGGCTCCAGCGCCTATACGCAAAACGGCCGATTACATATGGAAATCAGTTCAGGCAAGTGCGTTATCATCTCACTAAAGTGATTCGCTCTGCCCGCAGCAAATACTATACAGAAAAAATAAACTCTAAATTAAATAACTGCAAGAATACATGGAAGGTCATCAATTCAATTCTGAACAGAAATAATACATCTCAGAATCAAAAGATAGAAGTAATTATTTCGTTAACGCTGCACATAACTTAATTTACAATGACACTCACCCATTCAATAGTTTCATGAATGTTATGGGGCCTTCACACTACACAAATCTATCTTTACATCCCGTAACCGAATCCGAAGCCTCTGAGATAGTGAATCAACTGAACTACTCTGCCCCCTATTTATGATGGCATCACACCACCCATAATTAAATCCACTTTCCCTGCCATTTCCCGTCCTGTGTTCTACTTGTTCAACACTTCACTTAATGCAGGTATATAACCCAGATAGATTCAAGACAGCAAAGGTTACTCCTGTTTACAAATCAGGTTGCAAAACCAATGTTCATAACTACAGACGAGCATCAGTTCTGCCTGTAATGAGTATAATTCTGGATTTTTTTTTTTTTTTTTTATATCAGTTTGGAAAATTATCTCATACGCAACAGTATTATTTCAGATTACCAATTTAGATTTACAAGGAATAAATCAATAGAAATGGCTGTTATGTCTTTTAAAAAACATATTTACAAGACCTTTTATAATAACCAATTCACTATTGCTGTGTATCTAGATTTATTTAAGGCTTTTGATAGTTTAACCACCCAATTCTGCTCTGAAAACTTATTATGGTGTCAAGGGCTCTGCTAACCGCTTGTTTCATTCATATCTGTCAAATATAAATCAGTTTGTTTCATATAATGGATCCAACTCAGATTGCCTTCCATTATCTCACGGTGTACCTCAAGGATCACCGTTAGGGCCTCTTCTTTTTTTGATTTACATCAATGATTTTGTGAAAACATCCTCGTATCTGAAATTCATCTTATATGCTGATGACAGTAACCTCTGTGCTTCAGGTAACGATATTAGTCATCTCACTAGTAGCATCAATAGAGCAGTTACCACAATCAGTAATGTGATTTCTTCAATCAAACTTCCCCCTACACATTTGCCGGCAATGTTAGTACGTAAACCCTTGTCAAAGAAAACCTAAACTAAATTTCTTAAGAGTAATGATTGACGATAAATTGTCGTGGAAAGTCATACGAACAATATTCGTAAAAAAAAAAAAAAAAAAAAACAGTGTGGTATCTTGTTTCGTACGCGTGATTTTCTCGCTGCGAATGCTCGTAAATGCATTTATTTTGGTTTTTCTACAATTAAACTATTGGAATTGAGAGATGTAAATGCTCTTTTTTTTAATGTATCAGTATCTACAAAAATAACTTATTCCGGTACAGAAATGATTTAAGATATCCTCTGCGATCAAACTAACTATTAAACCACCCAACTGTAGGCTCAAACCAATCAAAAACATGAATTTTATGCCATGGGCTAAGTGTATGGAATTATCGGCCCTCACATCTCCATCTATTACATATGTCAGAGTGAATTCTGGTGTTTTGGCCAATGCAAGACGTAATTTGTATAGGAATATATACAGGTAGATAACAGAGTGTACTTATGCATCTGTATGAATGCTTGTACATGTGTACAAGTGTGTCTATGTAAAACATTTATAAATATATGTGTATGTACATGCAAAGGTATGCAAGATTAAATTAAGCATATATGTATGTGTATGTTTATTTATGTATTTATGTATATATTTGTATGTGTATATATGTATATATTTGGATATATATATATATATATATATATATATATATATATATGTATATGCATATATATGATAGTCAAGTGGTCACAGCACTGGACTCCGACCCTCGTGGTCCCGATTTCAATTCCCCATCCCGGCAGTAGTAAGAATGCCTGCGCTCCGACTATTGGTTTGCGCCTGATCTCACGGCGAAAAGACGACATATCGCCTTGAGAGGTCAAACACAGGTGTCGTAGGGGAAGTCGCCGCCGTGGCACAGCTGTTAAGCACACCGACCCGCGGTTGATTAGGAAGGGTATCCAATCAGGTGATCGTGGTTGCAGAAATGCAAGCAGAGGATCCACTAGTAAGAGAGATGGTGAACTCTTCAATCACCCGAAGGAAGACAATGGGAAACCACCTTCGTACACTCCCTTTTACAACAATGAAATTAAACATGGTCGCTAACGTCAGGCTCTGATACGGCACAGAAAGAAGAATGCATATATAGTATGTTTACATGTATGTATATGTATATTGTGT
>NC_061822.1:33551466-33558966 GCF_019202785.1 Penaeus chinensis | reverse complement strand
GTGTTCATGCTTCCTATTTGCCTTTCATAGAGCACAATGTTTTGTAGTTTTGAATGCCATTTCTTTGATCTTCTTCTTCCGTCGTGCTCATTCCTGGCCTTGTTTCTAGTGGATCCAATCGCTTGGTGTCGCTGGATCAACAGAGACACGGTTGGCTTCCAAATACCTAAACGTCTTGATATTTGAGAGTCCCTCAAAGTGAAGCGTAATTATGACGCTACAAATGATCTATGAGGTCCCCATTGCTAATATTGTGTATGAAACGAGGCGCTTGGCATATCACCTCCGAAACACTATTGATTTATTTTCAGAATCGACGATCGTTTTGGTTTCATCCACTCCCGAGTTTTGATGGCAATTTAGCATGTACGTTTATGTCATTTCCAACATGATTATTTAATGATTGTAATATATATATATATATATATATATATATATATATATATATGTTATATATATATAATATATATATATATATATATATATATATATATATATATATATTTATATATATATATATATATATATATATATATATATATCAGGTAATACTTTTGAATCTGATGAGGCTGGTGTTTTGTTGATGCCCGTTTTTTCATGCTAGTTCTTTATCAAACTATTTATTTTCAGCAAATATTTCTATTTATATATTGCAAAAGTAGCTCTCTCTAAAATAGGATATTTGTATATTAATATTTGTAATCTAAGGGTTTTTGGCAGTTTTATTGTTGCTTCTCAATTTTGAATATTTGTGTGAATTAATGAAATGAATTAATCTTCAGTACTTCATCTTATATATATTCTTGATAGTATCTACCTAATGCTATATATTTTGTTTGGAACTTATTAAGGATAATTTAATTATTTCGGATCAGTTCTGTGCCCATGTTTATTCGTAAGTAAATCTTCCCATTCATATGTAAGCATTGGATTTGGATTTTTGATATAATGCAACCAATGAATGAAGCAGAAAAGTGTGTTTGAGACAAAATTATCACACCTCACAAAATTATCACACATATTTCAAGTGATACAAACTAGCCTGTAACTTGAGCAGAAAAAATATCCAGATGACTCCTGCGATAAAGCGAAAATAGCTACAACTGAGTGATGTGTGCATGGTATTTAAACAAACAAATTAAATGAGCAGTTTCTTTATGATAAAAGAAAAGAAGAGATGGAAGTAAGAGAGGTAGATAGACAGATAGAGAGAGAGAGAGAGAGAGAGAGAGAGAGAGAGAGAGAGAGAGAGAGAGAGAGAGAGAGAGAGAGAGAGAGTCACAAAGTGAGAAAGATATCAGAAATGAAATAAAGATATGGCGAGTCAATTTGCAATTCATTACTATTAATTTTCATTTCAAATGCTTTATGGATATATATCGTCGTGTCGTTTTTTTTTTTTTTTTTTTTTTTGCTATACATCTTGAGAAAAAGACTACTATTATAGAGTAGCTAAGGCGGAACTAATACTATTCCAAAAGTATCTATCGATATCTATCGCGAAACTGCCCCTCTCTGCTAGCAGGCAACCATTATAGGGCATTTGAAAGATGCCCCGTCTATTCCACGGGGATTAATTCTAAAATAGAAGTCTATAGGAAACCAAACGTTTCATCTGCCGCAAATCTTCCAGGCAGTAAATAATTTGTAAATGTTTAAATTGATCCTAATCGTCATTTTTATAATGTTCTAAAAGGCGTACGCGAGAGTTTAACCCCCTCACCCCCTGTGAGTGTATATTATGTATATATATATATATATATATATATATATATATATATATATATATATATATATATATATATATATATGCCTACATATACATATATATATATATATACATATATATATATATATATGTATATATATATATACTCACACAGAGGAATGTTTATATATGTATATATATACATACATACATATATACATACTTACTTATACATACATGCATACATACATCCTTATACATACACACACACACACACACACACACACATACACACACACAGACACACACACACACACACACACACACACACACACACACACACACACACACATATATATATATATATATATATATACATACACACACACACACACATGTCATTTTTGCTTTATTTCCGACTGTGAGTGTGACTTTACCAGATGATAGATGCCTCCCTTTCAAACCCAAAGTCATTAATTTGGAACACTAAATGTCCCCCGATATAGTACAGGGCAAAGTAGATTGTTTCTTAATAAAGGGAAGCGAGTGGCTGATAATGTTAGAATCCGAATGTAAATAAATGAATGAGCTTTACCTCTGTGTGTCTGTTTAATGTTTACAATGAGAAGGACTGAAATCAAGCACACTGCTGCTAATTGCCATCGATACTTCCACAAACCCGCTAGACGGGACTTTAAAACCGCTAGACATAAGAATTAATGCTCTCCATTTTACTGCGAAATATAGAGTAAACTTTCAAAACTTTTGTGCTAGATCATGACTTAAAAACTCTAGATCTAGCGGCAAAATCGCTAGAATGGCAACACTGATGATCCAGTAGTACCAGAGACGCGCGGGGTTTTAATAAAGGTCCAGATTATGTGAATTTTCAAAATTAGTGTTGAAATGTAGCAATGAGACTGTCAATTAATATATATATATTTTTTTTTTTTATATTTCTATTATTTCATCCAAAATAAAATGTATCTTTGTCTATTCCTCTGGCTATAATTTCTGGACATATAAATTCACAGGTACACACTCAAACACAATTATCCGTTTCTGTGTACAACCCTGATTCTACAAATTATTCAGACCTCTTCCTTTGGCGTTATTAGGGATGATGATACGTTAATGTAAACTCATAGACAATTCAACGATGATATTAATGAGGTGGAAAACCAACCTCTAAAATAAAGTGTGAAAATTCTTATTAGGCATAATGTAAGATAGTGAGGAGAGCGGAGGCGTAATGTAGTTATGAAACGATACAATCGTGCAGAAAAATATGTTATGAAAATAATAGAACAGTTATGATGCTGATTATAATGATGGTAATGATGACGCTGATGATAATGGAAATGATGGTGATGACGATGATGATGATAACAATGGTGATGGTAATGATGATTATGTGGTGATGACGATGATGATGATAACGATGAATTGCTAATAACAGTGTCAGTGTGCGTGAGTGTGAGAGGAAGAGAGAGAGAAAGAGAGAGAGAGAGAGAGAGGGAGAGAGAGAGAGAGAGAGAGAGAGAGAGAGAGAGAGAGAGAGAGAGGAGAGAGAGAGAGAGAGAGAAGAGAGAGAGAGAGAGAGAGAGGGAGAGAGAGAGAGAGAGAGAGAGAGAGAGAGAGAGAGAGAGAGAGAGAGAGAGAGAGAGAGAGAGAGGGAGGGAGAGAGAGAGAGAGAGAAAGAGAGAGAGAGAGAGACAGAGAGAAAGAGAGAGAGAGAGAGAAGAAATATAAACATTATGAGCTTAAAACGATACAAAGCTATAAAATATAAATACAACCAGTCATAAAAATATTACATAGAGATAAACGCCATAAAGAGCTCAAAGTGAAGACTGAAGGAAACCATAGGAAGAAGCATGAGAGAAAAAAAAGAAAAAAAAGAGAGAGAGAGAGAGAAGAAATATAAAAAAAAACATAATGAGCTTCAAACGATACAATGAAACACAAATAAGATATAAAAGACAAATACAGACATAAAAAATAACATTGAGAGAAACGCCATAAAGATTTCAAAGTGAAGTCTAAAGGGAAACATAAAAAAGAAAAGCATAGGATGTGAGGCACGAGAGAAAAATTAAACTGAAGTGTTCCACATTATATTGAGCTGAAAAGGCAAGGTTTAATGTGCAAACTTACATACATTCACGTGATCTACTTTGCTTTATTCATATTACGTCCAAATGAAGAGAGAGAAAAGTAATGAGGTAAAATGTTGATGGAGGGAAACATAGCTTAATAGCATAATGTCAGCCAATTTATAATAAAAAAAAGTATCGATTTTTATAAAAAGGTGAATAGAAGATTGATAAAAACAGTGAGCTTCTAAACGTGTTTTATGATATGGAGGAATAACGAATAACAAGATAACGCACTGAACCGAGGCGATTCGCTATAAATTATTCTGAAAGATGAATTATGAGTCTGGAAGACATTCGTGTAGAAAATGATAAATATATCTTTCGTGTTTTTGTTTTTTTCTTTTTCTTTTTGTTGGGGGGGGGGGGGGAGCCGAGGGTCATTATTCTTTCAATCTGCTCATGTTTCGCTCTGAAGGAAATTTTATTACTCTTTTTATAATTCCCCAATATCCAGAATATGACGCAGGCATAGTAAAGCATGCATCAGATCCTGGATGTCAAAGTTATATTTAGAAAAAAAAAAAAAATGCTGAATTCGTTATTACACATTCTTTATTCTTAGGAAAAAGTGGGGGTCAACGCGATGGTTAGTTTGAATCACTGATTTTACCGAGAAATACCTTTGTTCCATCAACACAAGATTCTCATAAAAGAATCAAATCTGAAGTTAAGTACAAATACAAAAAGGTTTTCCACCTCATTAATAACATCGTTGAATTATACATTGGTTTACATTAACGTATCATCATCCCTAATAACGCTAAAGGAAGATAAAGGAAGAGGTCTGAATCATCTGCAGAACAGTTTGACATATCGACCATCCATTTGAATAAACTAGCCCCTGAAATAAGCCCCCACCTCGAATAACCCCCATTCAGAAATGCCTTTTTACAGTTCTCGGATTTCGATACTCAAGTACCATCGCAATACAACACGACACAGTACAATATAATACATATAAAAGGGCGCGTCGTAGCGAATAATCTTCGACCCCCCCAAAAAAAACAAAAATAAAAAAAAACGTGAAGTGTCACTGATATATATATATATATATATATATATATATATATATATATATATATATATATATATATATATATATGTATATATATATAATATATATGTATATACATATGTATATAAATATATATATATATATATATATATATATAAACAAACAAACACCCACACACATACACTCATTGTGTGAGTGAAAGAGAGAGACGCTCCAACATTTTTATGAATATCAAGTTACTGACATTGAGAACCTTACCGCTCTGTTCTCTTCACCTCTCAATCCCCAAAACATTTGTCGCACCTTCTTATGTCAAATGAAACCTGTGTAGTGCCAATATAGAGTCATCGGTGCCACTACGCAGCTGGAAGGACTGAATGGTGTACACTGCTATCAGATTTCAAATACAAACAAGATATATTAAAATAAACGCGTACATTTTCCCCTCTCGTTATGTGCTAATGTGATCTCCCTGGATATTGGATTACATCATAAGCTGGCCAAATGATGTAAGCATGTTATCCAACTGCCTTTGAAAGTGTATTCGGCAGTAGCTCTTGAATTTAATAATGTTCTTTTACATAATCGGTTCTCAGCTCAAGGTATAGGATGATTATATAGGATATCGGTGTAAGCTGCTAAGTATAATGTGTCTTGGGTAAATATTTTCTCTAAGTCTTTGGCTAAGTAAAGACTAGAGGCTATGCATATCATGATTTAACATTAGTAGTAGTAGTATCAGAATGTGTTTATGTGTATGGTTTTGTGTGTATGTGTGTGTGTGTGTGTGTGAGTGTGAGTTTGAGTGTGTGTGTGTGTGTGTGTATGTGTGTGTGTGTATGTGTGTGTGTGTGTGTGTGTGTGTGTGTGTGTGTGTGTGTGTGTGTGTGTGTGTGTGTGTGTGTGTGTGTGTGTGTGTATTCTTATCCTTATCTAAGAGAAATATGAAGACAAGAAGGTGAAACAATAACAATAATAACAAACAAAAATACGCAGTGTTGAGTCTCTAAAATATAGTAAAAAAAGACACACACACACAAAAAAAAAAACCACGAAAAGAAAACACACCATATTAAACTAAGAGAAAAACACGAATAAAATACCCACACACATCCACTGGGGAAAGTTATAAGCAGTTGCCTACCTCATCCGTAAAACTCACTGTATATCAAACTGTAAAGACTCGAGACGGGCCGAAACGCTTAAAGATACCCGATTCATAACCGATTGTGTGAAATGTGATGGAAGAATACGTAGAGAATGCAAGTAACTATAATAATGTTGGATTTTATTGTGATTATTTGAAGTGGGGGAGGGGGGGCGGACACTTAATCGAGAAACTAATAGATGAATATTATCAAGTGAGGAAAAATATGAATATTAGAAAATTAATAAAGAATAATATAGGTCAAAGGAATGAAAAATCGAAATTAAATTTAAGTCTGGATATCAGAGAAGGGGTTAAAGTATGAATATTAAAAACTGAATTAATGAATATTTGGAATCGAGGAAATGAATATTAAGAATTGAGTTAATGAATATTAGGAATCAAGGGAATGACTATTGAAAATTTAATATCAGTATGATTATCACATAATAAGAAGTATGAATATCAGAAAAGAAATCAACGAATATTACAGATTGAATAAAATATCAGAAATTGAATATAAATATGAATATTGTACAATAAGTATAAGTATGAATACAAGACAATGAGTATAAGTATAAAATATTAAATATGAAATCACTGGATATTAAAAAAAATTGTAAACGAAAACTAGTAATTGAGTAAGAGCGCGCATATCGAATAAGGAAAATGACTATTGCAAGGTTTTCTCGGATGTTGCATTGTGAGCTCTCCCAGGTGTCATAGATCCTTTCCCCTCGTCTTCTCTGGTCATGTCAGAGGCTTGTACTCGAACTATAAATTCTAGTTTTTTTTTTCTTTTTTTTGTCTTTTGTTTGTTTTTTGACGTAGTATTTTAATTTATTTTTTTTTTTTCAGGTACCCGTTTTGCTAATAATTTTCTTCCGTTGTTATTTAGTTATTGATGTAATGATGACTTGTGTGATATTTTGTCGTGTGTGTTCCTCTGAAATTCAGGTGTTGTTATTTTTTTATTTTTTTTTTACTATAGTGGGTCTTAAAATACCTTGAATTTGGCGTATACATTTGGGAACCGGTATATAAGTAACATTTTATGGTGTGTTTAATTCATTTGCATTCGTCTGTTTTATTCTTAAGTGTTTCCTTTGTATGCAGCTTAAACTATTTCTGTTTTCTAAAATGATAATTATTGTGTCTGACTCTAACATCTCCGAGGAAATACTTATATGTAAATAAGATAAGAGATTTTTTTTTTTAATATATTTTTTTTTTTTTTTTTTTTACGCCGGTCGTGATGCCATATGTTTGTCAGAATAACGAAGCGAACAACGTTGACTAAAATAATCGAGAGGAAAATAAAACTTTTGTTATAAAAGCTGGAAGAGATCAGAGATATAATAATTTCGTAAATATGATCATTTTAATCTACATAGGTTTTCTTTCACATGATTCTTTCTTCATATTTACTAGTGTGAGGAAGTGTGGACGTTTTCATTTATTTATTGTTTTC
>NC_061822.1:33541466-33543966 GCF_019202785.1 Penaeus chinensis | reverse complement strand
AGCGGCAATAACAATGACTGAATTAATAATTATAAAGATGAGCGTTAAACTAGAATGGCATTTCATTCTTAGCGTACATTTATACGTGCGTGTGTGATTCTTTATTAAACAGTATTGTGATGTAAATAAGGATAATGACAATAGTAGAGGTATTTCGAAAGTTATGCAGCACCGTATCCATATAGCCTGAAGAAACATGCTGATTTTTGTTTACAATATGACACAGTTTGTAATCGCGAATAAAAGAGTAATTTCTGGGTTTATTTCCGGAGATTATGACGACATCGAGTAAGTGATAAAACTAATGATCGATCAAGCTACATCGGCTATCTCACACAGCATCCTCATTGGCAAAACGGGATGACCTCGTTTTCAATCCTTTGTCTTTGCGGTATACTGTGATAATTTATTTCTCTTAGTATAATTTCTTTGAAAATAATTCTGTAATAACAATGAAAAAATGGCAAAAAGAAGGAGAAAAATCGAACAGGGCATATAGAATGTTATTGTGATATCGTTAATAATAATAAAGATGATACCGATATTAATGATAAGGGTAATGGTGATGATGATGATTACGATAAAATCAATAATGGTAAAAAGGGATAATGATCACAAAAGAAAATCTTGTTGCTGATTATGATATCTATAACATTGATAATTATGGCGATAATAAAGATGATGATAATGATAATAATAATAATATTAATAATAATAATAATATTAATAATAATAAAGATAATAACAATAATAATAATAATAATAATGGTAATAATAATGATAATAATAATAATAATAATAATAATAATAAATAATGATACTACTAATAATAATAACGATAATAGTAATAGTAATAATGATGATAATGGTAATGATAATAATGTTGCTAATGATAATAGTAATAATAATATTAATAATAATAATAATTATTATTATTATTATTATTATTATCATTATTATTATTATTATTATTATTATTATCATAATTATAATAATGATAATAATAATTATAATGATGATGATGATAATATTAAAGATAATAATGATAATAGTATCAATGATAACATGATGATTATTAGGATGAATATGAAAACAATGATAATAGTGATAATAAATATATTGATAGTAATGCTAGTAATGCCAATGGAAATATTGATAACAATATTAATAGTAATTATGATAATAACAATCCAAATAGTAATGATCATGCTAACGTAAATAATGATAATAGGAAGAGTTATGCTAATAATAATAATAGCATAATAGTAATTATATCCATGATGATAATAGCAATGACGATATAATGATAATTGAAATAATAATGATAATGGTAATGATAATAATAATAACAATATTAATAATTATAATGATAATAACAATATCAATGATAATAATGATGATGATGATAATAATAATAATAATAATAATGAAAATAATAATAATAATAATAACGATAATAATAATAATAGTAATAATGATAATAATAATAATGATAATAATAATAATATGATAATAATAATAATAATAATAATAATAATAACAATGATAATAATAATGATAAGGATAATGATGATAATAGTATTAATAATGCTAACAAAACATGTAAGGAAGTTATTTAAATTGTGTGTCTGTTATATAAAATCCAAAATTACTTTGGAATATATAACCAAATCAAATAGTTTATTTTCGAATCTATCTTTCTATAGGAGTCTCCATCCCTCTGTTCATCTATTATTTACTATTTCTCTTCCCTACCTTTACATATTTTTCATTCACTCTGCCTCTTTCCCTTTTATTCTTAATTTGAATGTGCGTATGTGTGAGTGTGTCTGTCTGTCTGTCTGTTTCTTGTTTCTCTCTCGCTTACTGTATTCTTTCTCTGCCATTCCCTTCTCTCCTCTCCCCCTCCTCCCTCCCTGGATTGATTTCTCCTTCCGTCCCTCTCCCTCCTCCTTTTCCTTCAATCCCATCTCCCCTCTTTCTTTTTCTCTCTCCCTTTCTCTTCCTTTCTCCCCGCCCACCCCTCTCTTCCTCCCTTTCTTCGCTCCTTCCTCTCCGTCTCGTTCTCCTTCCTTCACTCTCCCCCTCTCTCCCTCCCTTCCTCCCTCTCCCTCCCTTCCTCCCTCTCCCTTCCCCCCTTCCTCCATTTCATCCCTTTCCCTTCCCCCTTTCTTCCCTTCCTACCTCCCTTCCTCCCTTCCTCCCTCCCTTTCCTCCCTTCCTCCCTCCCTTCCTCCCTCCCTATCTCCGTTCCTCTCTCCCTTCCCCGATCCTCCCTCCCTTCCTCCCTCCCTCCCTCCCTCCCTTCCTCCCTCCTTTCCTCCCTCCTTTCCTCCCTCCCTCCTTTCCTCCCTTCCTCCCTCACTTCCTCCCTCACTTCCTCCCTTCCTCCCTCCCTTACTCCCTTCCTCCCTCCCTTCCTCCCTCCCTCCCTCCCTTCCTCCCTCCCTTCCTCCTCCCTCCCTCCCTCCCCCCCTCCCTCCCTCCCTCCCTCCCTCCC
>NC_061822.1:33473966-33476466 GCF_019202785.1 Penaeus chinensis | reverse complement strand
ATGATAATGGCAGTGTTTTGTATTGTTTTAAACTATTGTCCATTTTATCGTATTTTATTGTTTTTGTATATTTTCTTCCTGTGTTTTATCTCTATCACTTTTTTTTAACGCTTTTATTGTCTTGCACTTCTGCTTTTACTATTTCAGTTTTTACTGAATCTTTTCGTTTTAATATCAGTTTCAGTACTGTTTTAATTACTGCCTACTTTTTTCTCGTACTGTATAATTGCTTTTACTTTTGTTTTGATTCAGTCTTCCTCTTTGACGATTTCAGTTTTAGTGCCGATTTCAACTATTGCTTATCTGTTTTCATTTTAAAGCGTTGTTTTATTCTGCTTTTACTATTTCTGCTTCTTCTTCCCCACTAGTAGTGCTTCAGTCACCCCCACTTCTACTGCTTCTTCTACTTCTCTTCTTCATCTCCGAGTGCTTCTGCTTCTTCTTCTTTTTTTTATATCAGAGTGCTTCTGCTTCTTCCACTTCGTCGTCTGCGACTGCTTGTGCTTCTGCTTGTGTTATTGTTCTTACTACGACTACTGCTACTGTTCTCTTCTCGTTGCTTACCACTGTCATTTGTTTATTTTGTGTTATGTTATCTGTAAGAAAAGACTCTATTTGTTTTCAAGCACTGCCCGGTACATGGCGTGGGTGGAAGCAATGGTCTATCTATTTCCGCAGAACTTGGAAGTTTGGACATTACTTCCCTTTGGCTTCCAATATTTTTTTTTTATTGTTTCTTCATCACGAGGAATGAACATGTATATATAAATATATATATATATATATATATATATATATATATATATATATATATATATGTGTGTGTGTGTGTGTGTGTGTGTGTGTGTGTGTGTGTGTGTGTGTGTGTGTGTGTGTGTGTGTGTGTGTGTGTGTGTGTCTGTGTGTGTGTGTGTGTGTACATATATATATATATTTATGTATATATATGTGTCTGTGTGTATATGTATATATATATATATATATATATATATATATATATATATATATATATATATACACATATATATGTATATGTATATATATATATATATATATATACATATATATTTACACACTCACAAACAAACACACACACACACACACATATAGATAGATAAATAGATAGATAGACAGCCAGATAGAAAGATAGATATGCTCACAGACAGGCAGACAGATAAATAGACAGACAGATAAACATAATTAGATAAATAGATATGACTTGAATCCGCTTGCTTTTTCAAGGGTTAACCAACACACCCAGTACGTGTAAGTACATAAGTCCAGACCGATTTATAACCGAGATTCAATAAAGCTAAGCATAAAAGCGTGCCATCACATTGCAATTGAGTCCTGTCGATTGCTATTAATGCCTCTCTTTGATGTTGCTCTTTGGTGTTTTCCCATATTATTCTCTACTTCATGTTGCCCTTACACTAAATTTGGATACGATAAAGGTGAACAAATCTGTAATTTCCATAAACAAAGTCCTAAATCACTAGTCACTTATGCACACAAGCCGTGATAATTAACATTTTATTTTAACTTCGAAATGTTGGCGATATTTTTGTGAGAGTAGACACAATGTGTAGTGAAAAGGAGCAAGCTAAAAATAGGAATTTTAATACGGAATGGTTATAACGCGATAAACAGAAGAGAACATCCATCTCGAAATAGGAGCTCGGGCTAAAATAACCACTATTATTGGATTGTTTTTGTACCCTGACAAAAGCAGCATCCTTTGATCAGTTTCCATAAAGCCGTAGTTAAGAAAAACGTATAAAACTAAATAAGCACTAAAGGCCTTACCTTTCCATACTGCTTCATCTACCTTGGGATAAGGTATAAAGGAGTTATTGAGTTATATATGCAACAGCTTTTACGAATTTGCCTTCAGTACCGTGCGTGTTCCTTTAAGCTAACGACTTATCATTATTATTATTATTATTATCATTATTATTATTATTATCATTATTATTTAATTATATCGTTATTTATTCATTTGTGTGTCTGTGTGTCTGTGTGTGTGTTTGCTTGCCTGTGTGTACGTGATGCTAGTTTATTTCATTCATCTTTAGAACGTATTTTCTGTAAACACTGAAAACTGTGCGTATATTTATTGTTGAG
This sequence comes from Penaeus chinensis, assembly GCF_019202785.1. Lineage (NCBI taxonomy): Eukaryota > Metazoa > Arthropoda > Malacostraca > Decapoda > Penaeidae > Penaeus > Penaeus chinensis. The sequence goes on along the minus strand of NC_061822.1, from coordinate 33,474,342 downwards.
ATATACAAAGTAATGAGCACAGAACACAAACGAATACAGGCGCCAATAACTCGTGTATTTAGGATATCGTGTGTGTGTATGTATGTGTATATATATACGTACATACATATATATATATATATATATATATATATATATATATATATATATGTATATATATATATATATATATATATATATATATATATATATATGTATATATGTTTATATGTATATATGTATATATATATATATATATATATATATATATATATATATAGTGTGTATATATATATATGCACTTATTTATATATATATATATATATATATATATATATATATATATATATATATATATATATATATGTATATGTATATATATATATATATACAAACA
>NC_061822.1:33463966-33466466 GCF_019202785.1 Penaeus chinensis | reverse complement strand
TAAAGTGGTAAAGTAGATTCCATCAATGCTTATTGAAGTTCATAATGGTTTAATGAATGTGTAATGAATAACACATGGGAAATTGATAAACTTTTGTCCATGTCAGTTAAAGGGCGCTCAGCGACAATCTCAAAGCATTTGATCAGCTCGGTGACCTGAATTAAACTCAGCTGAATATCTGTAGGCACTATGATTGGATGGAATCACAGTTAGAAATAAAGAATATTTGGTTAATTATACTTTTCAGGCCAGGCAATATTTCGTGGCTGTGTCATTGAACAATATTAGTAAACCGTTAAAATCAACAACAGCAAAGACGTTCGGAAGCAGAAACAGAAAACAATGGATTCTAACCAGTCTTTTGATGTATTTTAATAAAATGTCAAGCAAAATGAGATTAAAAATAAAAAAAATTGAATTACTCTATACATTTAAACAATCAAGACAGTATCATATCCTTAAAGTGTCCAAATGTCTGGATGAAAATAACATTTCAAACTCGGCGCATCCCCGCACGCTATAAACAGCTGAGTTGCCAGTTGCTATATTTTGGACAAAAATTCGTTCGAGTGGGACATATCTAATATAGACGCACTTGTCTATACTAAAACTCTGTACACTAACATTTAGGCTTGATACACCACGACTGTCGTTTCTTTAATCGGTATTTGATATGTATATGTATATAAAGATAGAAAGACATAGAGACAGGTAGAGTGATAGATATAGATAGTCAGAGACAGATATAGATAAAGATGTATGTATATCTGTGTGTGTGAGTGTGTGTGTGTGTGTGTGTGTGTGTGTGATATCTTTTAATTAACTGTATTCAGACTTGATAGGCTGTCTCCTCAATCCAAAGCTTTCAATACCTCACAGCCACGTCTGTTTATTCTGTGCTTAAATTCTTTGCAACATTTACTTTATTCCATCATCCTCATATGTCAATTTTTGTCAACTATTTTCTTTGCCATTGACTAACTTTAAAGTAAAAAGCGATTCAGAAATACTTGGCGAAAAAAGACATTTAGAAAAAGAAGAAAACGAAAGAAAAATAGTAAGCAGAAAAAAGAAGAAAAAAAACTCGTAAATATGAACAATTTGTGCAAAGTTTTCCAAGTAGGTCGTTTCATATTCAAGTAATGATATATATTCCAAATTATTTTCCAAGATATCCCGAGGAGATCCAGTGCAGCAGACGAGGTCATTAAAATGCATAAGAGGCTCTATGAATGTAACATATTATACTGTACATCTCTTTTGATGTTCTGTAACTAATGCCGCGGACGATCGAAGAAACTCAGGGCTTCGGAGGGGTCTGTTGGCGAATGTGCATGGAGGGTATCTCTCTCTCTCTCTCTCTCTCTCTCTCTCTCTCTCTCTCTCTCTCTCTCTCTCTCTCTCTCTCTCTCTTTCTCTTTCTATTTTTCTTTCTCTTTCTCTCTTCTCTCTCTCTCTCTCTCTCTCTCTCTCTCCCTCTCCCTCTCCCTCTTCCTCTCTCTCTCTCTCTCTCTCTCCCTCTCCCTCTCTATCTCTCTCTCTCTCACTCTCTCTCTCTATCTTTCTCTCTCTCTCTCTCTCTCTCTCTCTCTCTCTCTCTCTCTCTCTCTCTCTCTCTCTCTCTCTCTCTCTCTCTCTCTCTCTCTCTCTCTCTCTCTCTCTCTCTCTTTCTCTCTCTCTGTCTATCTATCTTTCTTTCTCGTTATCTCTATGTATCTCAATCTATTGCGCTCGCTCCCTTTCTCTCTCTCTTTCTCTCTCTCTGTCTATCTATCTTTCTTTCTCGTTATCTCTATGTATCTCAATCTATCGCGCTCGCTCCCTTTCTCTCTCTCTGACTATCTATCTTTCTTTCTCGTTCTCTCTCTGTATCTCACTCTATCGCGCTCGCTCTCTTTCTCGAAATATGGCAGCAATACCAAACAAATATGAATGTCCTGCTCAAAACTGACTTTCATATACCAATATGAGGCAATATATATATAATAAGCCAAGATCTTGGCACAATTCTGTCGTTGCGAAGACCATGATGCGGTGAAAGCTGCCAGCGAGGGTCTAACGTCTTCATAAGTGATGCTTTGTGTTCCCCAACACAGGCTATACATAAGCAGTAGGATAGTCTGCAGGACGCCAGAGGCCAAAGACATTGCATAATTCAACTATCGGACACTGATTGTCAGAAGGACGAGACTTGCACAGTCGAATGCTAATCTTCCTTGGGGAGACAGCGAGATCATTACTCGCTTCCTCGACCTTCGTTCACCCTTAATCTTCTTCGCTCCAGCATATGATAATCCTGGAACGTGTTTGCCTCCTAACGACTTGCTTAGAAGCTGTTCCCTTCCTTCATCTACCACCTCATCTCCACAGAAATGTCTAGTAGAGGATGTACTGATGTCATACCTGCCTCGGTCTCTGGAGTTCCGGGTAAGCGTTCAAACCTCAAATGATTTTGAAATTCTGGGTATGAATAAGAACGTTTAACTGCATTTCCTATTCA
>NC_061822.1:33428966-33436466 GCF_019202785.1 Penaeus chinensis | reverse complement strand
GCGCGGCCATAAACTTCGCGATTAACGTTACAGAAGTTTAAGTTGTGTGAGAGTATCATGGCCTTGTGATATCCGCCTCGATCGACATCCCCCAGACAGCATCACTGCGAAAACCAATTAGATTTACTCCTCTTAAAAGAAATCTTGGTTGTACCCTAAGCACGTCGGTACTTCAGGATGGAAGGTCTGAGACGGTCGATACCTATTACCCTAATTGCAGTTGTTGATCATCGACAGTGAAAATTATGTTAGTTGAATTAATCGGGAGGAAAAGAAACTTGAGCTTCTGCTCTTAAGCTCTTTGGTTAAGGAATGTTAGTGTATCGATATATGAAAAATCAGTAGGGAACAAACGAAAAATACTGTACTATACATTGTTATACATGATAATTGCATCACCAACGTGTCAGTTATCGAGGGATCTGCAATATTTTGACACCAGAGTTCTAATATTTTCTTCATTATTAGTCATGTTTTCCCTAAGTACCTTTATTTCCATAATATCCAGATCAAATCATAATGCTATTTTATCATTCTCTAACTAGCTGGACTTTGATGTGTTATGAATTAAAATACACAGGAGTGCGTATTTATGTTTTTACGTGTGTGTGTGTGTGTGTGTGTGTGTGTGTGTGTGTGTGTTAGAAGATGCGTGATTCTCTGGAAAAATCCTGGGTTTAAGTAAATATCAAATACAGGAAACACGTATAGAAATAAAAAGCGAAAATATATATTTTTTTATAAAGTGGTGCTAGTAAAGTCCACAGTACTGTACAAAATAAACATTGGCGCGGCTCACCACCATAAGAGAGAGAGAGAGAGAGAGAGAGAGAGAGAGAGAGTGTTCGTGTGTGTGTGTGTGTGTGTGTGTGTGTGTGTGTGTGTGTGTGTGTGTGTGTGTGTGTGTGTGTGTGTGTGTGTGTGTCTGTGTGTGTGTGTGTGTCTGTGTGTGTTTGTGTGTGTGTGGATGTGTGTGTGTGTGTGCGTGCGTGTGTGTGAGCATTAAAAAAAACATCAATTTCCATATAAGCATATTCCCATCAGTTCTGGATATCAGTGGATATCAAATAAACGAAACCAGAATTTCTAAGCCTATATCTTACCCGAGGAAATCTCTGCCCTCATATCCAGCATGATGCTTTATACCGACCCGGGAGTAACTGTAACTCACGTCCGAAGTCGAGTGCAGTCTGTCGTCACGAATTCCCATAAAGTCGATAACGGAAAGACGATGTCAAACAACTTTTCTGGAGGTATGACGTCACACATTCCATTAGTCGTTCCTGAATTCCGACTTTGGCATTAATTAAACGCCGGCACGAGACACGAGTTTAATGCATGAATAGTAAATCGTGTAGAAGGCACTTTATTCCGTTTCAAAATTGTGTTTACTTATATTCTCTCTGTCAAAAGTTGGAATTGTGGAGTTTGACTCTCCTTATCCATCGATGAAAACGGCTAACTTAACCCTGAATCTTTCACAACGTATCTGGCATCTCTTATTTACACAGGCATAACTTGTATTTGCATGAACTGAGCCAATCTTTGTTTAAGTTAAGCAAACTTTATATTCTTGTATCGAAGTTCCGTGTTATACTGTCATGGTTGTCCCTTCTGTTGAACTGTCAGAGATCTGTCATTCTCGAAACCAACCTGGCATACGTGGTTGGCATAATAACACGTCTTTGTCTGCTGTACTGGATTTGTCTTTCTCTCTTTATGCACTTATTCCTACGAAAATTCGCAGCATAAGACTGAGAAAATGCACTTCGGAAAATACACAGAAAACAGTACAGTACATTTTATTGCGATTACAGGACAACTGGTTTCACTCACAAGCATTACAGATAGGATCGGATCACCAACAAGGAATATATATATATATATATATATATATATATATATAAATATACATATATATACATGTTTGTGTGTGTTTGCGTGTGTGTATGGGTTTGTATGTGTGTGTGAGGGGGGGGTATGCACAGCCGTGGATTGTATTTATGATAATGATAAAGGAAAAAAAGACGAATTCGCCGGCCGCGCTCTACGCTACATGCAGGCGAATGAAATGGCGTGTAGCTTGTAGCTCGTCGCCATTTCACAGATTCACGACCTCCCTTCTCGCGCCACAGTGTGAGCATGTCGGACATGGTGTGCGTCTGTGTGCGGAAATATAGAGAGATGAATATATATACATATGTCTGACTATTATTCTTATATGTTGATATTTTTTTTTTCCTCAAAGTGAGAATTTATAATTGTTTCTGTTAGCAATTACACTTAGTAAGAATCAGACAAAGAGTGAATTAATGCATAGATACGGACAATATATCAGCTAAACAGACTGGGATACATTGCTACTTTTGGACATTTCAGTTCTGTAAATAATCGCCGAGCGACAGAAATAGAGATAAAGACGTAAGCAATTTCAGTCGTACTCACAGAAGATAAGATTCAATTATTCCATTTTCTTTGCGTCATCCTCGTTCCCATCTGCCGGAGAAGTGACCAGAGAAATATATTAGATCATGAAAAATAAATAATGTCCTTGTTCTTGGTACATGTCGAGGCCAAGATCTTGATAAAGAAACCGTCTAACACAAAACTTTATATGGGACGGTGAAAGGATAGTCTCAGTTCTCAAACGGTCGAGTTATGAAAGGCAAAACAGATATCGAGGGAGTACCGAACTTAAAATAATTATTTAAAAGAAAGATGCATGAGTCAATGAATATGTATATAACGGGAGATTTACATATCCAATCAAGCCAATAACATGGATCAGTATGGTTTGTCTTCTTCTCTAAAGGAATCTGTCGTATTCTGGATATCAGTGGATATCAAATAAACGAAACCAGAATTTCTAAGCCTATATCTTACCCGAGGAAATCTCTGCCCTCATATCCAGCATGATGCTTTATACCGACCCGGGAGTAACTGTAACTCACGTCCGAAGTCGAGTGCAGTCTGTCGTCACGAATTCCCATAAAGTCGATAACGGAAAGACGATGTCAAACAACTTTTCTGGAGGTATGACGTCACACATTCCATTAGTCGTTCCTGAATTCCGACTTTGGCATTAATTAAACGCCGGCACGAGACACGAGTTTAATGCATGAATAGTAAATCGTGTAGAAGGCACTTTATTCCGTTTCAAAATTGTGTTTACTTATATTCTCTCTGTCAAAAGTTGGAATTGTGGAGTTTGACTCTCCTTATCCATCGATGAAAACGGCTAACTTAACCCTGAATCTTTCACAACGTATCTGGCATCTCTTATTTACACAGGCATAACTTGTATTTGCATGAACTGAGCCAATCTTTGTTTAAGTTAAGCAAACTTTATATTCTTGTATCGAAGTTCCGTGTTATACTGTCATGGTTGTCCCTTCTGTTGAACTGTCAGAGATCTGTCATTCTCGAAACCAACCTGGCATACGTGGTTGGCATAATAACACGTCTTTGTCTGCTGTACTGGATTTGTCTTTCTCTCTTTATGCACTTATTCCTACGAAAATTCGCAGCATAAGACTGAGAAAATGCACTTCGGAAAATACACAGAAAACAGTACAGTACATTTTATTGCGATTACAGGACAACTGGTTTCACTCACAAGCATTACAGATAGGATCGGATCACCAACAAGGAATATATATATATATATATATATATATATATATATATATATATATATATATAAATATACATATATATACATGTTTGTGTGTGTTTGCGTGTGTGTATGGGTTTGTATGTGTGTGTGAGGGGGGGGTATGCACAGCCGTGGATTGTATTTATGATAATGATAAAGGAAAAAAAGACGAATTCGCCGGCCGCGCTCTACGCTACATGCAGGCGAATGAAATGGCGTGTAGCTTGTAGCTCGTCGCCATTTCACAGATTCACGACCTCCCTTCTCGCGCCACAGTGTGAGCATGTCGGACATGGTGTGCGTCTGTGTGCGGAAATATAGAGAGATGAATATATATACATATGTCTGACTATTATTCTTATATGTTGATATTTTTTTTTTCCTCAAAGTGAGAATTTATAATTGTTTCTTTTAGCAATTACACTTAGTAAGAATCAGACAAAGAGTGAATTAATGCATAGATACGGACAATATATCAGCTAAACAGACTGGGATACATTGCTACTTTTGGACATTTCAGTTCTGTAAATAATCGCCGAGCGACAGAAATAGAGATAAAGACGTAAGCAATTTCAGTCGTACTCACAGAAGATAAGATTCAATTATTCCATTTTCTTTGCGTCATCCTCGTTCCCATCTGCCGGAGAAGTGACCAGAGAAATATATTAGATCATGAAAAATAAATAATGTCCTTGTTCTTGGTACATGTCGAGGCCAAGATCTTGATAAAGAAACCGTCTAACACAAAACTTTATATGGGACGGTGAAAGGATAGTCTCAGTTCTCAAACGGTCGAGTTATGAAAGGCAAAACAGATATCGAGGGAGTACCGAACTTAAAATAATTATTTAAAAGAAAGATGCATGAGTCAATGAATATGTATATAACGGGAGATTTACATATCCAATCAAGCCAATAACATGGATCAGTATGGTTTGTCTTCTTCTCTAAAGGAATCTGTCGTATTCTGCAATCGCTCCGATGACATCACTTAATCGAAAAGAAAAGAACGTCTTGCAAGGAGGCATTTTTATTCTTCGTCGACTGATCACAGAAGGAGCGAGGCAAAGCTATTCCTGGTTTGCATTCATGTGTTTGCAAATCGTATGGAAACTTTGCAATGGACATGTTCTTCTATCAAGCTCACTGCAGGAAAGCAGCTCTTGTATAGACTGTTTGGTTCTCTCCCTCTCTCTCTCTTTCTATCTTTCTTCCGTCTCTGATTTTTCTCTCGATCTATCGCTGATCTCTCTCTCTCTCTCTCTCTCTCTCTCTCTCTCTCTCTCTCTCTCTCTCTCTCTCTCTCTCTCTCTCTCTCTTTCTCTCTCTTTCTCTTTCTCTGCCTGCCCTTGCTCTCGTTCGCTCTGTCTCTGTCTCTGCTCTCTTTCTCCCATTACCTTTCCCTGTTCTCGTTCCCCCAGCTCCCTTTCTCTCTATCTCTAACTTTATTATCTCTCTCTCTCTCTCTCTCTCTCTCTCTCTCTCTCTCTCTCTCTCTCTCTCTCTCTCTCTCTATCTATCTATCTTTCTCTGCCTGCCCTTGCTCTCGTTCTTTCTGTCTCTGTCTCTGCTCTCTCTATCTTTCTAACTTTATTTTATCTCGCGACACACACACACACACACACACATACAGGGACATAAGACTCTTCCTCCTGACATCAAAGACCAGTTGTTACCAAGTCAGACTGGCCGTGGTATGGCATTTAGGATCTTGTCTCTCTTACGTCATTTTCTAAGTAAAACTCTAAACCTGCTTTTTGATGACCTACAACACTCTTCTAATATCGGACTTTGTACTCTGTGTGCGTGTGTGTGAGAGAGAGAGAGAGAGAGATAGAAAGAGAGAGAGAGAGAGAGAGAGAGAGAGAGAGAGAGAGAGAGAGAGAGAGAGAGAGAGAGAGAGGGAGAGAGAGAGAGAGTGAGTGTGTGTGTGTGTGTATGTGTGTGTGTGTGTGTGTGTGTGTGTGTGTGTGTGTGTGTGTGTGTGTGTGTATGTGTGTGTGTGTGTGGCGTGCATGCGTGCGTGCGTGTATGTGAATTTTGTAATTATTTTTGTAACGAATCACAAAATAATCAAAATCATGTAATGTCGCTGCCTCCATTTCAATCCCCCCTCGTTGAACTAACGATAGAAGGTAAGACAATGACTACATATATACCTGAACGATGTGGGGTAAAATATTGCAAGGTAAACGACTAAAATAAAAATTGTCTGTGTCTTGCTCTACGTGTCATCCCTCTTCTCCGTGCTGAGAAAAATACTCGTGTACTCTTGTTTTTAAATTAGTCTAGTTTTACAACTCGGTTATGTATGCATTTCAGCAAAACTTCTTTTCAGATATCCCCTTTTATTGTGGAAATTTCAGTACGTGATAGTGTGTCTCCGTACATCCGTGTGTATGTATGTTTGTATGAATGCAAGTGTGTAAATGCATATCTATATTTGTAGCAATAATGAACCATTAATGTCAATAAGTGTCTCGGCTTGAGGACTGATGGCCGTTTGATAAAACCTTTTCCCAATAAATTCTCAGGATTGGCAATTCTTTATCGAGTTTCAATTTTCCGTCTAACTCACAAAACACAGACATACACATACGAGTTCAATGGCTGTACAATGAAAACCGTTCTTGCGAATCTGAAGAAACTTTAATCCCCTTTAAAGGCCCCCTGGCTTTCTCCACACTTTGCCCAGTGGTCTTTCCACTGCTGGAAACATTTTTCGATTTCATTATTTTGAGATCACGATTGGCCTTGTCGCAGCTTATCACTTTCACGCAAAACACACACACACACACACACACACACACACACAAACAAACAAAGGGAGAGGGGGGTGACAAGGAAATGAGTAGAGTATGAGTAGAAAAAAAAAATGCTGGGGAATGAGGGAAATGGCGGAAAACAGAAAAAAAAGCGAGGTTGTTGTGTAAAGGATTAAAATCGAAACAGTAAAAAGTAGGAAGGAAAAAGTCGGCGACAGTAAAACAAATAATAACAATAATGACAATATCCACAATGAAAACAATGGTAAGAATGTCAAGAAAGGTACCTTTAAAAGTATCATGAAGGGACGAGAAAGATCAGTGTGATGTGAGAATCCACGAGAGCAAATTTGACGTCACTGGAATACACAAGTTGACCGAGGAATGGAGGGAAGGAAAGAGAAATAAGGTTGACGAATACCAAGATCTGAAATCTAAATTGCGGCGTTTATAGGGAACAGAAGACAATAGGAGCTATACCCATAGTAATAGGCGTATAAAGGCCAGGAACGTAAGATTTGCAAAAATAGGTAATAAAAAAAAAAACTGGGTATATAATAAGGACAGAAACACCCCAGAAATTCGGGATTACCAGGTTTCTGAGAAGGATCTTGAGGAACAGATTGAAGGTGAAAGTTGAACACAGAAACCCTGACCATGTAGTACGTAAGGCTTCTGTCGAAGTGTATGTTAGATTGTTGTTTTCTTGTAATTTTATATATAATTATTCTTATCACTTTTAGTGTCATTATTATTATTGTTACTATTATCATTATTATTGTCATAATTATTATTGCTGTTATTAACATAGTAATTATCATTAATAATAATAATGTTATTGCTATTATCAATATCACTATCGTTATTAATATTGTTGTTTTAGTATTCCTATATCTTTAATTACTTTTATTATTGTTAACGGCAATATTATCATTGTTTGTTATTACTGCTCATTGTCATTATTATCTTTATTATTATAATAATTATTATTATTATTATCATTATTATTATTATTATCATCATCATTATTATTACTATTATCATAATTATTAATATTATCATTATTATTATCATTGTCAC
>NC_061822.1:33411466-33413966 GCF_019202785.1 Penaeus chinensis | reverse complement strand
AAGAGAGAAAGAGAGAGAGAGGGGGGGAGGGGGAGAGTGAGAGAGAGAGAGAAGAGAGAGAGAGAGAGAGAGAGAGAGAGAGAGAGAGAGAGAGAGAGAGAGAGAGAGAGAGAGAGAGAGAGAGAGGGATAGAGAGCGAGAAACAGAAAGGCAGAGACAAAGACAGACAGAGAAGTGAGAGGAATAAATGGGGAAGATCGATTGGCAGAGAGGGCGGGGTTAGACGAAGGAGAGATTGAGAGAAAGAAAGACAGGAGAAGAAAAGGAGGAAGGAGGAGAGACAAGATGAGAGCGAGAGAGAAGTGAAGATAAAGGAAAAAAACGAGAGAGTAGATATACATGGAAGAAGTGAGTTTTATCACATATTTCCCAATCTCTATATGAAAACACACATTCTTATTCATCTTAACCACCTTTAAACAGATCCCTCTCCCAACGGCTTTTAAAGCACCTTATTTATTGATTGATTTATTCACTTATTTTTATTTTTATTTATTTTTTATTGGTCTACTTTTTTTAGCGGCTTTCCTACAAAGAGTTTTTCATCATCAGAGACATTTCTGACATTCCCCGGATAGCTGTAAGGTTCATCATCACAGCTAATTGCTTTGGGATCTCGATCATTTGTGGAGAGAGCGACGTGCTGTCTCCGAGCCTGAAATGGTTTGAAGATCTGTTGACCCGGTCAGAGATTGGTGGCTTTGGGTTTCCTGTTGCCCTTTATATAGGTGTGTGCGTGTGTATAGTACGTATATATATTTATATAAATACATATGTATGTGTTTGTGTATGACCAGAGGCAACAGAGTACTCCCAACCCCCTCCTCGCTACCTCCTCCCTCCCTCCCTCCCACCCTCCCTCCCCACCCCAGGGCATCAAATGAACCCCCGCTTGCTCACCGGTCTCCATCCATCGGCTAAAGAGCGGCGCATTCCGCCCACTACGCGCCGGCGGGGCGAGCGAGGGCGGTGGGTGCTCGGGCGAGTGCGAAAACCGGCGTCCTGCTCGCCTTCCGCCGCTGCTGACGACGCGCGCGGAAAGCTCAGTGAGATGAAATGGCGAGATGATGGCCCTCACCTGCGCTCTCGCCTGGCCCGCCGCTATGCAGATGCGATCACTAGCATGCAAACGCTTGGTTAAGACGCTGGAGCCGGCAATGAAGGCCGCCGTCTTTGGGAAAATCGCTTTTTTTTTTTTTTTTTTTTTTTTTAGGTTTCTATCTCTCTCTCTCATTTAATTTCTGTATATGTCCGTCCATACTTACCTGTGTGTGTTTGTGTGTGTGCAAAGATACATACACAGAGGCATAGACCGATAAATAGATAAACAGATTTGTTGTTATGTAGAGAGATACGTAAATATGTGTATATATATATATGTGTGTGTGTGTGTGTGTGTGTGTGTGTGTGTGTGTGTGTGTGTGTGTGTGTGTGTGTGTGTGTGTGTGTGTGTGTGTGTGTATACATATATATATATATATATATATATACATGTGTGTGCGTGTGTGTGTGTGTGTATTTATATATATATACACAATAATTATGTATATGCATATATATGTATACGTATATATATAATACAATTTGCAATCCGTTCCCTTTATTTTCTTCCTTTCTTTCATTTTGTTCTCACTTTGATCAGTATCGTCCTCTTGCCTGCTTTTACGTGCAGTCTGCACCCGACTCGGAATTGTAAGCGTTCTTCGCATAGAAATAACAGATGATCATATATATATATATATATATATATATATATGTATATATAAATACATATATACATATTTATATATATACAGACATATACACACACACACACAAACACACACACATATACACATATATATACGTATCTCTTTATATGACAACCAATATTTTTATCTATTTATTTGCCACGCTTGCGCGCGTGTGTGTGTGATATATATATATATTTATATATATATATATATATATATATATATATATATATACACGAATATATAGATATTACCAGAACGCAAAAGATCCCCCTGAAGGCCAGTCAGAGAAAATGGAAAAGGTAACATCGCCAATATGAAAGCTCGCTTCAGGATATCTTCGGCACTGAGGCTCATTTGCAGTCTTGGTAACGATGAAGACCGGCCAGTGTTCGAGGAAATGCTATTCTTGCGGCCTGGATTTTTTTCTTCTTTTTCTTCTTTGTTGCTTTTGCCTTTTGAAATCATTTTCTTTTTTCTTCCGTGTGCGCCTGCGTTCGTGTGATTGTATATGTATGAATGTATGTATGTATGTATGTATGTATGTATGTATGTATGTAAAATGACACACGCAAGTATACAAACACACACACCCTACGCACACACATATACACATACACATACACACACATACACATGCGCACACACACACACACTAACGCACACAGATATATACATATATATACATATATATTTATATATGTATATATATGTGTATATATATTATGTATTCATTTATACATATCTACATCTATATATCTATCTAT
>NC_061822.1:33398966-33406466 GCF_019202785.1 Penaeus chinensis | reverse complement strand
TAAACCTGTGAAAGCATTACCCCTCCCTTCCTCCCTTCTCTCCCCCCCAACCCCCAACCCTACCCACCCACCTACCCAACCTCCAAAAACCTCCAAGGTAAAGAATCCTTCTCCCCCCCCCCCCCCCCCACACACACAAACCATTAACGTGAAAATATGTCCATTTCCTGAGCGTTAAGCCTGGCTTGAAGTTTGACACTGGAGCCATCCCCTGAAAATGTTAGTTGTCATTGGATTTCAGGACAGAATCCCACCGCTTTTACAGGACAGTTTGGCTCAACACAACTTCCTGTGGAAAGGAAAATGGAGTATATAAATACTTTCATATACAGACAGACTATAGCTAATGGAAAACTGTGATGATGTAGTCTTATTATTGTTATTACTATCATGATATCTATGTGTAATCATTGTCATTAGGGTTATTAATTGTATTGCTGTCATTGTTATTACTATTATTGCCATTGCCATTAATGTTATTGTTATTATTATCGTTATCTTCATTATCACTTTTTTTTATTATTTCCATCATCATGAACACCACTATCAAATCCTTATAATCATATCATCATTATTGTTATTGTTATTGTAACTATTATCATCATAATCTGTACGACTATCATCACACTCATCATCGTCATTAATGTTCACAATTATCATTGCTATTATTATTATCGCTACTGTTATTATTATCATCTTCATTATCAAAATTACCAACACTATTATTATCATTATCCCTAGCATCATCACTACCATCACCTCTTTTAACAAATCATAGTTACCTTTTATAAAACGTTTGTGAATGAATCAGTAAAGATTACGAAATGATATATCGGTTAAGTTTTTTATAACTAATGTAATTATTCCAGTTAATTACAGTCGATTAGTAATAGCAATGCTCATCAGTTTAATTATGATATTTTTGAGTTGTCATTTAGACTGCAGTTTATTTAATCAAGTGCGAGTTGATTTTGATATCGAAGTATCCAGTCATCTTGTTTTTTGTTGTAATAAGTTACTTCTCCTATCATATACTGAATCGTTAGACTCACAATCATATCATGTAGATCATATCAATTAGATATCAAATCTCTCTCTCTCTCTCTCTCTCTCTCTCTCTCTCTCTCTCTCTCTCTCTCTCTCTCTCTCTCTCTCTCTCTCTCTCTCTCTTTCTCTTTCTCTTTCTCACTCTCTCTCTCTCTCTCTCTCTCACACACACACACACAGACACACACACACACACACACACACAAACAATAAGTGAGATGCCAGGCGACGCAGGCAAACTGTGCATTCGCCTCGAACGACAGAGGCAGATCTCACGTGACCGATCTGAGAAGACTTTGAACACCGAATTAGCAGGTACATGGATTAAATAAGGCGAAAACCGAAACTGAGTGCCGAGTGATTTAGATAAAGTGGACACCATATGTAGGCCCACTTCTTTGAACACCGAATGAATTACGGTGAACGCGAAATTAAATATTCAAAAATCACCGAATTTGATAATATGATCGCCGAATGAAATATTGCAAACCTTAAATCAGAGCCAGCACCAGTGAAATGCAGTGTTCAGTACGAGTATTTCACAATGCCGGGGAATGGACGAAACACAGTAATCTACGAGCGTGCGCAGTAATTTCAGACAAGTTTTAAAGCGATTTAGGATGGGTATTTTGGACATGTACCGCGAAATGATCAGTATGAAGTGCTAAATCATTCTGGTTAATTTCTCTTAATGGCGAATTATTAAGATGGCCTGATTTTTCCTTTATGATATGCTACTGACCAACTGGCCCTGGTGCATTGCATCTCCAACATTACTACTAGTTCTGCCTCTGTATCGGTTGAAAAGATTTAAGGAATGTTCAATAACGATTTTATGAATTTTTATAATAGAACGTTTTAAAGGTAGCTAAATGCCTCGTCATCTAATTAGTGACACGTACGAATGGATTAATGAGATTTCCACTGTTCCTACCTACTATCTGGCGAACCCTCAGGCAGGGGAACGGGTCTGCACTTAATAGGCGGAGCCTTGTTTAAAGTATGCCAATTTAACCGGCTCCTTTGAGCACAGATGTTTAATTTGCTGGAGGAGGAATACTGACTGTTAATTTAAGGGTCAGCCAGAAACCCCATGCAGTTTTTCATATTAAGGAAATAACGTTATTATTCTATCATGGGCTATCGGTTTCGGAAATTCGGATATTAGTTTTTGCTATAATATTTTCAACCACAGTGTTATGTTAAAGAGACAGGTAGAGCTATAAATAGGCTATATAGATATATAGAAAGTTAGACAGATAGATAGATAGATAGATAGATAGATTAACAGACAAACGAACAGACATAGATTGACAGGTATAATTTAATCTAACTGCATAAAGGCTTAGAGAGAGAGAAAAAGTAATATATTTAACTCATTTGCAGGACTTCTCTCAATGCATGGGCGTGGGGGTACTGCCCGTCCTGCTTAACCCCCCCCCCCCTCCCTCCTACAAGGACGGCCCAAAGTTAATAGAAGACCAGCCTAGCCTCATTAGCAAGGGGGAGGCAAAACACATACAGCTAAAGACGTAGCAGACGGAGTGTTACACGACACTTAACAGCACTTGGAGGAATGAAACAGAAGTAAACAAAGTTGTAAAACGTGAAGGCTAGTCGGCACAATGTCTCAGCGCCTATAACAAAATGCTTGCTTGTTTGCATGTAAGGGGAAATCGCAGACTGCTAGCTTTTAAAGAGCAATACAATGTAAGAATTTGACTTGGAATATTCTCGTGCAATATTTTATTGAGACGGAATGGTTATGTGGTAAACGACAGTTGCACTAATGCTTGTCCTCATTACTTGGTAATAGCTTCAGTGTTCAACTAATGTCAATCAACACCTTGCGTTTATGAGTTCAAATATATGTACATGATGATAGAAACTAATGATGTCATGATCTAATTAGGGCCTTATTAACTTAATTGCTTAATTGTCACTGCTTGGTTAGAAGCTAAACAACAATTCATAATATTAAGAAATCATACAATGTTGTGTCGTGCTCAGCAAGATGTGATTATTTATATATATATATATATATATATATATATATATATATATATATATATATATATAGGTAGGTAGGTAAATGTGTGTGAGTGTGCGTGTGTGTGTGTGTGTGTGTGTGTGTGTGTGTGTGTGTGTGTGTGTGTGTGTGTGTGTGTAGATATATAATGGTAGATTTGTATATAGATATATATTTTTTTTAATACAAATGTCCCTCTTTCTATCATTATCATAATGTTGTTACTCTTATGTGGTTAATGTGCACATGATGGACGCTCATACATATTTTGATTTTTTTTTTTTTCGGTACTAATGTTGCTTTTGATGTCGCGTGATGTTAATTACAGATATCAATAATAAATGTTATATTTCTAAATAATTAAAAAAAAAAAAGTATTAGTATCGAATTCAGCTTTACCTGCCGAATGTGATTATGCGTCGATATGACCAAATTCACTTCATATTTTTGACACAGCTTTGACGTTCAGTGTAGCGATAATTTATTCCATCACCCGAATTATCTCTAATTGAGCCGCCAACAGCCACCGGCGGCGGAGAGAACGACATAACTAACTCTTCCCTTGAGGGTTTCGGAGACTGTGGGGTCCGACGCCCGTTTTCTATTCATTTCAAGGGGGGCTCAAGGAAAAGAAAGAAGAGAAAATGGGAAGTACGTGGAAGGAAGTCAGAGCGGGATTGAAGGAAGAAGGAAGACTGTTCTCGTTACTATTGTTTAACTTCTTGGCTGATAGTGTAAATTTCATTATCATTGTCACTAATTATATCGGTTTCGTAAGTTTTATGATTGTTAGTTTCTATATTCTTTTTGATATTGGCAGCGTCATAACTATTTTCATTTACCTATTCGTGGTCAACACTATCAGTCGGATTGTCATTTCCACTGATAGTATTACTGTCATCATATCAACATGATTATTTTCATCATCACCATCATTACTTGACAATGCGAGCTGTCACCTTTATCTTGATCACAACTACGAAAACCATTGCTGATGTTACTGTTGTTACTATAATTATTATTATTATTATTATTATTATTTTAAGTAATACACATATTCTCATTATCATCAATATTCTTATTAACACAATAATTACCATCAATGTAATATAGCAAGTGTTTCACAATCAGTTCATTAACCAATCTATTCATCTTTTTTTTTTTTTATCTCTGATATATATATAATTTCATGATTTTTTTTTTTTTTTTGTATTCATTTATAAAAGATACAACCACCTATGAATGTCATTGGCTCATCCAGACTGTAAGCTTTCTCACGCCATTCTTGCACTGAATTGCTTTGTTTTACAGTCATCCAAAAATATAAATAAGCTAGTAATTAAAATAATTATAATAATAATAATTATTACAATTATAATTATAAGAATAATAATTATTACAATTATAATTATAAGAATAAGAATTATTACAATTATAATTATAAGAATAAGAATTATATTGAATTCCATGTTATTAATTACTTTAAAAATTTAATGATGAAACAAGAGATAACTTCTTTTCACTGTTTATAATAAATGCACTCGTTACGAAATTGAAAACTGTCTAGAAAATGTCTTTGTTGCAGATGAGATGAAGTGCATTTTTTGTTCAGTGAATATTCTTCAAAGTTAATAACGATAAAGCGGATAGGTCATAATCTTAATAAGACGCCATGAGAAGAAAAGGGAATGAGAAAGAAAGAAATAAACGGAATGAGAGAGAGAGAGAAGAAAACGGAATGAGAAATAAAGAAGAAAACGTAAAGAAAGAAGGAAGAAACGTAAAGAGAAAGAAAAAAGTAAGCGGAATGAGAAAAAATAAAGAAGAAAACGGATTGAGAAAGAAGGAAGAAAACGAAAAGAGAGAAGAAAACGGAATGAGAAATAAAGAAGAAAACGTAAAGAAAGGAGGAAGAAGAAGAAAAAAGAAGAAAACGGATTGAGAAGAAGGAAGAAAACGTAAAGAGAGAAAGAAGAAAACGGAATGAGAAAAAAGAAGAAAACGGATTGAGAAAGAAGGAAGAAAACGTAAAGAGAGAAAGATGAAAACGGAATGAGAAAGAAAGAAGAAAACGGATGAGAAAGAAGGAAGAAAACGTAAAGAGAGAAAGATGAAAACGGAATGAGAAAGAAAGAAGAAAACGGATGAGAAAGAAGGAAGAAAACGTAAAGAGAGAAAGATGAAAACGGAATGAGAAAGAAAGAAGAAAACGGATGAGAAAGAAGGAAGAAAACGTAAAGAGAGAAAGAAGAAAACGGAATGAGAAAGAAAGAAGAAAACGGATGAGAAAGAAAGAAAAAAAAATAAAGAGAGAAAGAAGAAAACGGAATGAGAAAAAAAAACGGATTGCGAAAAAAAGAAGAAAACTGAATGAGAAAGAAGGAAAAATACGTAAAGAGAGAAAGAAGAAAACGCAATGAGAAAAAAGAGAGAGAAATATACAAGAAAACTGAATCAGAAAAGCACATTGTTTTGCATTTTATGGACATTGTTATTATCTCTATTACTTATCATCATTGCTATAATTATTATCATTTATATGATCATCATTATTATTAGTAGTAGTAGTACTAGCATCATTATAATTATTATTTTCATAATAATAATTATCATTATCATCATCATTATTATCATTATTATTATCCTTTTTCTTTTTCTTTTTTCTTTTTAGTCATTATTAACATCATCATATGTTATCATTATAAGAGCATTGTAATGTAATTACTGCAATTACCATTATTATTATGACAATTGTCATCATGATCATTATTCTCATATTCCTCCTCCTCCTAATCTTCATCCTCATCATCATCACATAATCATCACACCATCACATCACATCACATCATCATTACCATCATCATCATTGCACTATCATCATTTCCATCATCATCATTGCACTATCATCATCATTTCCATCATCATCATTGCACTATCATCATCATTTCCATCATCATCATTGCACTATCATCATCATTTCCATCATCATCATTGCACTATCATCATCATTTCCATCATCATCATTGCACTATCATCATCATTTCCATCATCATCATTGCACTATCATCATCATTTCCATCATCATCATTGCACTATCATCATCATTTCCATCATCATCATTGCACTATCATCATCATTTCCATCATCATCATTGCACTATCATCATCATTTCCATCATCATCATTGCACTATCATTATCATTATTATTGCGCTCATACTGCCAAATCATTGTCGCGTTTGTCACCAGTTTCTACCTTTATCCTTTCACTTTTTTGTAGCTTTCCTTTCTATGTTGTTTATTTATTTTACTGTCTCTTAGCTGTTCTTTCAATATATTGTGTGTGTGTGTATCTTTTCTTCTCATTCCTTCTCTTTATCTCTTTTCCCTCCCCCTTCATGTTATTCTCTCTTCCCCTTTCTTCTCTCTTTCTCTATTCCTTTCGTTCTCTTGAACTCTTATCAATACGCCTTTCTGTCTTCACTTCCCTTCCACCTCTTTCCCCATTTCTTCTTTTCTCCTCCCTTCTTCCTCTTCTCTCCCCTTCTTCTCTCTACCTCCATCACCCTCTCCCCTTCCCTCTCTTCTTTTTTCGCCTCTCCTCCTTCAACGCCTTCCCTCACTTTTTTTTAATCTCTCTCCTCTTCCCCCTTCTTCTCTCTTTATTCATCACCCTCCCCCCCTTCCTCCTGCTACATTTCCTCACTCCTCCATTCTCCTCCTCCCTTCCTTTTCCTCATTCTCCTCTCTCCGCTTACTCATTCTCCTTCATCACCCTCCCGCCCTCCTCCCTCTCTTCTTTCTCCTCAGCTTTCCCTCGCAAGCAGCTCTTTGTCTGCTCCCTGCCTCGGCGTGTCAGCTGAGAGCCGCTAGGAGAGGCAAAGCCAAGATCTTGTCTCTGTTATGAAGATGGGTGCGCTCAAGTCCCATTATCACCCTCAGGTTTACGGTTTCGTATTTAAAGTTGAAATGATAATCGCGATATACGTAAGCTTTATTCCAGCGAGCAGGGGTTTCGAGCCCTCCGTTTCGATACCTTTGCTTTTATCGCGGGTGTGGAAAAATGTTGTAAATATATATTGCATACTTGGCAGACTACAGCCCGCAACTGAGACTCGTATAACACAAACATTCCATTCTTTATCTCCGCGAGGAACATTCCAGTCCCCGTTTTTCTATATCGTCAAGAAAAACTAATCTAATTATTATTTCGTCAAAAGATCGTGTTATGATTTTTTTTTTTTCTATTTTCTACAGGAATATGGTCTCTTCTATGTCTTCTGATCTCTCTCTCTCTCTCTCTCTCTCTCTCTCTCTCTCTCTCTCTCTCTCTCTCTCTCTCTCTCTCTCTCTCTCTCTCTCTCTCTCTCTCTCTCTCTCTCTCTCTCTCTCTCTCTCTCTCTCTCTCTCTCTCTCTCTCTCTCTC
>NC_061822.1:33366466-33368966 GCF_019202785.1 Penaeus chinensis | reverse complement strand
CATTCTCCCCCTTCATTTCTTCCATTCTCCATTTCTCACTCTTTTTATATATATATATATATATATGTGTGTGTGTGTGTGTGTGTGTGTGTGTGTGTGTGTGTGTGTGTGTGTGTGTGTGTGTGTGTGTGTGTGTTTTCATCCTCTGTTGTTGTCGTTTTTCTCTCTCTCTTTCCTTTTTATATTTTGTTCGATCAGTATTTTCTTGATATCTTATCTACTCGGCTTCGAACATTTATATCATCTTCCCTTTTGCTTCATACTTGTTCTCTTTACTATCATTCTTTTCAATTTCCTTATAAATTTCCTTATAAATTTTCGTTCTTCTTTCTTCCTATTCTTTCTCGACTCTTTTCTTACTTTTCCCATCTTCAAGATTGCCTCATAGTCTCCACACCTTGTAAAAACAGTAGCTTTCTATGACAAATAACACTCATGCGTTAGAGATAAAGTGAATATCTTTTTATTCATATTATAAGTCGCCATTTTTCTTTTTTCTTTTTTCTTTTTCATTATATCCGAATATGCATTTTTGTTTTTAAGTGCAATCCACCCCTTCCGAAAACCTACAGATGGAGAAGAAGACGAAGACGAAGATGAAAATACAAAGAAGAAAGCCAAAAAAGAGAGAAGAAAAAGAAGAAACAGAAGAACAACGCACAACATTCCCTGACATTCCCCAACATACTCGCAGCGACAAAAAACGGAAAGAGAAAAAGAGAGAATAATTGCAGAAAAGACGATCCATATCACTTGTTGCGTCAGGACACCTCAGAGATCTTGAGAATCATACGTAGAGCTTTAGATGGTATCAATACTAATCATTAATTAACTATGCTAATCGTTCAGGGGCAAATCGTGATCATGTGCAAGCGATCCGTGCCGCATAGTTTCGCCTAAAATCAACATTATAGTGCAAGGTCGCTCAACATATCATTATCATTGTTAATTAGCCTAATGGAGGGCATATCTCATCACCCGGTAAGATCATTGGGTTTCTGAATTATTTCCCAGTGGAAAGGCCAACAGACGTATGCAAATCTGGGAGGAGAAGGGGAGGGGGAAGGAGAGAGAGAGAGAATGAAAGAGTGAGAGAAAAATTAAGAGGGAGAGAGAGAGAGAGAGATAGGAGAGAAAGAGAGTGGGGGAAAGAGAGAGAGGAAAAGAAGAGAGAGAGGGAGAGAGAGAGAGAGACAGGAGAGAAAGAGGGTGGGGGAAAGAGAGAGTGAGAGAAAAAGAAGAGGGAGAGAGAGAGAGAATGGGGGAAAAAAAGGGGGAGAGAAAATAAGAGAGAGAGAGAGACAGAGACAGAGACAGACAGAGAGAGGGAGAGAGAGAGAGAGAGACAGAGACAGAGACAGACAGAGAGAGGGAGAGAGAGAGAGAGAGACAGAGACAGAGACAGACAGAGAGAGGGAGAGAGAGAGAGAGAGGGAGAGAGAGAGAGAGAGAGACAAAAAAGATATAAGACCTACAAATCTTTAGTAAACCTTTCAAAATCAGCTTAACACCCTGAGTGAAAAATATATATATCAAACCCTCCCACCCGAGTAAAAGAGCAAAACAAATCAAAGCCAGAAACGAGGAAAAAGGGAAAGGAAAACGCAGAAAGAGACAGTTACAGCCAAAACAAACAAGCAGACGGAAAGAGAGAGAAATTGGCAGAAAAGAATGTTGAAGCTTCGCTGTACTCCACACGCTGTTTGCATATATGTGTGTGCGCATATATGTATGTATGTATGTGTGTGTTAGTGTGGCGTGTGTGTGTATGTCTGTGTGTGTGTGTGTGTGTGCATTATTATTAGTATTATTACTATTGTTATTATTATCATTATTATTATTATTATTGTTTTTGTTGTTGCTGTTGTTGTCGTTGTTTATGTTGTTATTATTACTTATCATTATTATTATTACTTTCTTGTTATTGTTGTTGTTTTTATCATATGATATCATCATGATTAACATTTTTATGATTACAATAAAAAGTATTATTATTATTATTATTATTATTATTATTATCATTTTCATTAATATTATCATCATTATCATTATTATTATTATCATCATTATTATCATTATAATCATCATCGTTCTTACTATTGTAATTGTTATCATTATACTTATGTTATCATTATTCCTTTTATCACCATACTCATTATCAAAATTTTTACTATAACCATTATCATTATTATTGTTATTATTATTATCACTATTATTGTTGTCATTATCATTATCATTATTATTATTGTCACCAATATCATTATTTCTATTGTTGTTATTATTGTTATTATGGTTATCATTATCTTCATTGTCGTTGACTATTTTCATTATTATTATCATTATTATCAATATCATATTATCATAACTAGTATTATCTTTATATACATCATGATTATGATTGTTTATATAATTATTATAATCATGAATATCATTATCATCATTATTGCTGTCACTATTATCATATTGTTTTACTATCGATTATCGATTATTGTAATTCTTA
>NC_061822.1:33311466-33323966 GCF_019202785.1 Penaeus chinensis | reverse complement strand
GCGCGTCCGATCCTGTTTGTTCCTCTCAGAAATTCAGAATAGTGCAATTTAGTTGATACATATTCAACGAAAGATTGCAAGTAAGTTTGGAAACATTTTGCGTTTTTTTCCCTTGTTTCTGATATTTTTTTTCTGTAGTTTGTATATTTTCATATTTTCATCTTTTGAAATGTTATTTCTGTCACTTACATTCAAAACTGTCATAGCGTTTACACTATCTTGAAGGATTATCATTCACAATGATAATCATTACTTCATGATTTCATCAATAATTTCCATCTTGATCAACACATTACGACACGGATATAAAAAACAGAAAACCAGAATGATATAAAGAAAACAAAGAACATTCAACAAATGCGATTCGACCTCAAACCTCTTCTAAATATCCTTAGCAAAATCAAGACCTTATCTCCGGATTTAATGCCCTACATTGAAAAATAATGAGGAATCGAATCGGCCCATTCTCCTCCGTCGTTATTTCTCTGTGTTTGCGGATCAAAGGAGGGAAAATCCTCTTAGTTTCTTCCTTTGGGGAAAAAAGGCCAATATTTTTTTTTATTGGCCTTAATTTACCTTCACTGTATACGGTATACTTCACTGATTATGGTTGGTCGTGTTTTCGTTTACATAAAGGAGTAGGTGAAGGAGGGATTTTATCTTTGCATGGGTAGGTGGAATTGCTTCATCTTGTTAGAGAGAGAGAGAGAGAGAGAGAGAGAGAGAGAGAGAGAGAGAGAGAGAGAGAGAGAGAGAGAGATTCATAGAGAGAGAGAGAGAGAGAGAGAGAGAGAGAGAGATTCATAGAGAGAGAGAGAGAGAGAGAGAGAGAGAGAGAGAGAGAGAGAGAGAGAGAGATTCATAGAGAGAGAGAGAGAGAGAGAGAGAGAGAGAGAGAGAGAGAGAGAGAGAGAGATTCATAGAGAGAGAGAGAGAGATTCAAAGAGAGAGAGAGAGAGATTCATAGAGAGAGAGAGAGAGAGAGAGAGAGAGAGAGAGAGAGATTCATAGAGAGAGAGAGAGAGAGAGAGAGAGAGAGAGAGAGAGAGAGAGAGAGATTCATAGAGAGAGAGACAGAGAGAGAGAGAGAGAGAGAGAGAGCGAGAGAGAGAGAGAGAGAGAGAGAGAGAGAGAGATTCATAGAGAGAGAGAGAGAGAGAGAGAGAGAGAGAGAGAGAGAGAGAGAGAGAGAGAGATTCATAGAGAGAGAGAGAGAGAGAGAGAGAGAGATTCATATATATATATATATATATATAGAGAGAGAGAGAGAGAGAGAGAGAGATTCATAGAGAGAGAGATTCATAGAGAGAGAGAGAGAGAGAGAGAGAGAGAGAGAGAGAGAGAGAGAGAGAGAGAGAGAGAGAGAGAGAGAGAGAGAGAGAGAGAGAGAGAGAGAGAGAGAGAGAGAGAGAGAGAGAGAGAGATTCATAGAGAGAGAGAGAGAGAGAGAGAGAGAGAGAGAGAGAGAGAGAGAGAGAGAGAGAGAGAGAGAGAGAGACATTGTCATGCCGGACAGCATGTACATAGAATGATCACAGTACTTTGTGTCTGGCCCCTATGCGTCTCCCAGTCATTGCTCTCATGACAGACAGTCTTGCTTTGGTTCGGTCAACCAGGTACTGGACCTCCTTATGGAAGGAGAGGGTCCGGTCTATCCTTACCCCAAGGTATAGGTAGTCCTTGACCCATTCTAATTCCACTCCCTGGATTTTCAGTCTTGTGCCTCGAACTCTCTGTCTCAAAGCCATGGCTTTGGATTTGGCAGCAGAGATCTTTAGTCCCGTCCTACAACACTCCTCTGACACGAGGTCCAGACAACGCTGGGCTTTATTCTGGCTGCGTGGTCCAGTGGAGGTGATAGCGAGATCGTCTGCATACGAGATGATCTGGCACCCCACTGGGAGGTTTATGTTGAGGATACAGGACATTAAAGTGTTGAATAGGGCTGGACTGAGAACCCCACCCTGTGGCGTTCCATTTTCGAGCGGCATGTGCTGCGATAGGTGACCCTGGAATTTGACATTGGCAGTCCTGTTCCTGAAGTAGTCACCTATCCAAGCCAAGAGCTTTCCTCTGATTCCCTTCTGGATCAGGCTTTCCTGAATGGCAAGCGGACTTGCCAGTTCAAAAGCCTTCTCCAGGTCAAGGAATACCACCACAGCTGGGCCCTTGCTGATTGTGCTTAAGAGCGTGGCTAAGCTGTGTGCTGTGCCCATGCCCCTTGTGAACCCGTGAAGGTGTTCGTGCGGGGGTCCCGTTTTCCATTGAAGCCGGTTTAGTACCATCCTCTCAGCCGTCTTGGCCAGGCAGCTGAGCAGAGAGATGGGGCGGTACTTCCCCGGCTCCTTTGGTTTTGGGACGGGAACTATGGTAGCCCTCTTCCAACTCTGGGGTAGAGTGGAAGTTTCCCAGGACTTGTTGATGAGTTGCAAGAGTGCACGCTCACCTGCTAGTCCTAGGTGGGAGATAATGGGGTACGAGATCCCATCAGAGCCCGGGGCTGTGTTGGAACTGGTTTTATAGGCTTTCCTTAGTTCCCTCAGAGAAAAGATAACGTCTGAGTTATCGGGTTCGGCTGCCCTTTCTCTGATCTGAGCGTGTCTGTCTGGCTGTAGACGCTCTTGTCTTGCCCTCAGCTCGGCTGGCAGACTGTTGCTGCTCGTTCTCGCAGAGAACTCGTGCGCCAGTCTGTTAGCCTCTGCTTGGGGGTCGTGATGGGTGCACCTCGGGGCTGAGCGGCTGGTAGCTCGCTTGACCCGTTGCCACAGCTCTGAAAGGGTGGTTTGGTGGTCGAAGGACTCACACCATTCCAGCCACTTTTCCTGCCTGACTCTGTTGGCAGTTTCCTTGGCATCCGTGACAGCTTCCCTTAGGAGGGATAGGTTGTCAGGGGTTCTTTGCCTTCGGAATAGTTTTCGGCACATGTTCACCCTGTGGTTGACCTCCCTGATCTCGTCATTGAAGTACCAGGCGTCTTTGTGACTTCTGGACCCAGGCCGAGTTTTGGGTATGGTCTGTGAGGCTGCTTCATTAATGGCGTTTAGCAGACTGGCTTCGAGCACTTCCACATTTTCGCTTTGTGGGGGATTGTTGCATCTCAGACAGAGGGCCAAGGCGTTTTGAAACGCCTGCCAGTTGGCCTTGTCTGTTTTCCATCTTGGATTTGGTCTTAGGATTTCGGCTGGGCCAGCATCCATGAGGGTAGTTATAGTGCCGTAATGGTCACTTGTGACGGTCTCATCGACACACCAGCCAATCCTCCCCACCAGAGTCGCAGTGGCCAGGGTGAGGTCTAGGACCCCTCCTCTGACATGCGTTGGCTCTTGGGTGTTGAGGAGAGCGATCTCAGGGAATGTCTCTAGCACGTCGGCTATGTGATAGCCGGCCGCATCCGGTGCCCGGCAGGGAGCCAGGATGGGGTGGTGTGCATTGAAGTCTCCCCCTATGATCACTCGGTCGTGTGCAGCAGAAGCACAGACCTGGCTGATGTCTAAGCTTTTACAGCGTGGCCGGCTGTACACATTGTACAGTTTGAGGGGCCCCCCGGACAGGTGAACCTCGACGGCAAGGGATTCAACATCGTCTCCACAGTGCGATGCATCGGCTATTGCGGAGCAGGGGATTGTTGCTCTCACAAGGGTGATCAAGCCTCTCTTGCCAGGTGTTCGTGGCAGTGTGAAGGCATGGTACCCTGAGAAGCGAACAGTGTCCACTGTTAATGTCTCCTGGAGCATGACAATGTCAATGTTCCTTGATCGCACTACTGCTTGGAGAAAAGCGTTCTTTGCAGAGAAGCTATTGATGTTCCACTGTAGGATGCTTAGATGGTGTGTCATGATGTTACTCAGTGATAGTTACATCAGAGACATCGTCGGAGTCTGACAACTCCATTGCGAGGTCCTCGCTAGTTGAGGGCTCCTCGTCTGTTGTCAGGCTATCCTTGGGTCCACTGGGGGGTGGAGAGCCTTTGGTAGCTCTGACTTTGGTTGGTTCGGCTTTTCTCTCAGGCTTTTTCTTGGCTGGCCTTGCTGGCCTTGCCTGGGCAAGGTCAGCGTGATCTGGCTCTGGCTGCACAGATTCAGCCTGTTTTGGCTCTGCCTGTGAAGGCATGGCCTGGTTTGGAGTGGGGAGGGGAGTCTCGTCCTGGGGTGAGGGTGAGGCTGGTTTTTCTCTAGCCAGCTTTCTTCCCTTCAGGGCTGCGACAGTCTGGGTCATTGCCGTCATGGCGACCGAAACTGCCTTCTCGGCCTCCTCACTCGACCTCCCCAGGGCTGTTGCTACTGCTGTGACAACAGCAGTTAACAGGAGAGTCATATCGTCCTCGTCAAAGAGGAGATGATCATCTGTTGGGGAGGTTTTTGTGGTGCTCTTAGAAACTTTTTTCTTTAGTTTCTTTTTCTGCACCTTTGGCATTGTCGGAAACTCCTTTTTGTTGGAGACATCCGGTGTCGGCTGGGGGGCGGCTTCCTTCCTCTTAGGAGGTCGGGGGGCCTTTTCGCTTTTGTTCCTTCCCCAGACATGGGTGCCCGGTGGGGCAGGAACAAAGTCTGATCGGTTTTGAGCAACCTCTTGTCGCCTGAGGGCCGCCTTTTTCCTGACAGAGCAAGTCAGGCTCCAGGCATGATGCTTCTTGGCACAGTTGGGACATTTGGCTGTTGTGTCCCTCTTTTCCTCTTTGTATGCCTTGAGGCATACCTCTGTGTTGTGTGCCTTGCTACAGACACCACATTTAGGCTTGGCTGTACAGTTAGCCTTGTGGTGACCGTATTTCTGGCACTTGAAACACCGAAGTGGTTCTGGCACATACGTTCGAAGGTTGTAGGTGCCCCAGTTACCCAGATCAAGGGTAGTGGTTGGGGCACCTTTCATGGTCACCAGGACTTGCCTGGTTGGGGTCTTCCCCTTCGACATTCGGGAAGCCTGCACGACCTGTGGGTGTGAAGCGATCAGCTCCACATCGTACGAGACTGAGAAGCCAAGTAGCACCATCTTGGTTCTCTTTTCCTCGGGAATTAGTGGGGAAAGACTCACTTTTCTCCCATCAGTTAGCTCCTTCGTTTCCCGGAGGAAATTTAAGGTAGCTTGATCTTTGGGCATTATGATCATGCCCTGATCTCGGGCGACCCGGATCGACAACCGGATTTTCCGTTGCAACTCCAATGCCCTGACCAATTGGTAGGCATTGTCGAAGCCTTCGGGTTTAGCTGGCACTTTGAACTGGGTGAAGCGTTTAGGGGGTCCCGACTCTTCATCAGAGTCGGTATCCGGCCTCGGACGCTTCGGCCCGCCCTTTCGGCTTTCGGGCTTGTTTGAGGAGGCAGGAGCTGATGCGGCTGGTTCAGCCTGCTCTCCCCTCTCAGTCGGGGAGGCCGTCTGTGAACTCAGGGGCCTCCCTGGCTTAGCTGCTGGCCTGGAGAGGCCAGCTCGCGAGTCAAGATCTTTGACTATTCGGTGGACAGACCCATTGGCTTCGGTCTTGTCCACCTTAGCAGCAGGGGTGACAGTGTCATCCTGTGCTTGGGGCTTTCTTTTGCCACCGGAAGGCGCATATGCCTTCATGGTGACTACCGTGGTCTGGGCCTTGCGCGGTTCGTCAACTGTAAGTTCAGTCTGTGGGGGGTGTTTGATTGTTTTTTCCATGAATTGGTAAGTGCTTCATCCTCTCACGCCCCCACCCACCACGGAGTCCAACAAGGGGAAGCTGAGTGTCAGAACCAGTGTCTAACAGCAACAGGAGTGATGAGAGGATATACGCAGCCAATAGCCATTGTGACGGCACTCACGGACCATTGTGAGTGCCAATGGCGGCATGACTGCTTGACCCTAGCCTCCCGGGGGAGACCAGCCGATTGACCGTGACCGGGCCGGGATCAGGCCGCCTGTCTTGCTGGAATAGAGGACCAAAGAGGCGTGTTGCTAGCCGCAGGGCGTACTCGTTCACGGCATCGCTCAACCTCCAGGACTCCCGTCTCCACAGCGCACAAGGCTGCCACGCACGGCAAACGCGTGGGTAGGTGTAAACCCCTGGGGAGAGACCAGAGGGGATGCCCTTCCACCTACGAGACATCATTGTTTGGAGCCTTTTTGCTCAGCCCTCTGAGGCAGCCACCCAAAGGTTGCTTCACCGCAGTGAGGGAAGAGGAGTCTTGCACTTTTACCAGGCAGTTCCTTTCATCCCTCTGAAGCAACCACCCAAAGGTTGTTTCACCTCAGTGAGGAAGGAAAGGACCTGTGTCTTTTCAAAGTAGTTCCCCCTTCCCTCTAAAACAGCCACCCAAAGGTTGTTTCACCTGAGTGAGGGAAGGGAGGTTTTGCGTTCTTGTCAGGCACTTCCTTTCGTTCCCCTGAAGCAACCACCCAAAGGTTGTTTCACCTCAGTGAGGAAGGAAAGGACCTGTGTCTTATCGAAGTGGTTCACCCTTCCCTCTAAAACAGCCACCCAAAGGCTGTTTCACCTCAGTGAGGGAAGGGAGGTTTTGCGTTCTTGCCAGGCAGTTCCTTACATTCCTCTGAAGCAACCACCCAAAGGTTGTTTCACCTCAGTGAGGAAGGAAAGGACCTGTGTCTTTTCAAAGTGTTTCCCCCTTCCCTCTGAAGCAGCCATCCAAAGGCTGTTTCACCTCAGTGAGGGAAGGGGGGTTTTGTCCTTTTTGTCAGCTGGTTCCTTTCATCCCTCTGAAGCAACCATCCAAAGGTTGTTTCACCTCAGTGAGGGGGGGGGGGGGGCGGTACTCGAAAACCATTCCGGACGTCTAGACGGGAGCGGTCGCCTGTGTGAAGGGCAGGGCCACAAACCGACCGAGAAGCGGGGCGGCACGGGGAATGGTTACCCCGGCGGCCCCCGGCCGGCTGCGTGGCGCGAGCCCGCGACCTTTGCCGTGCCCGGGATGGATTGGTCAGCGGCGCGATTTGTCTTTCCTTCCGCTGATGTTCACGCACGCAGACTGGTGGAATCCTCCTTAATCAAACTGCTGCCTTACTTCAACTTGAAAAGCGGAGTTTCTCCTGCTGATAATCCCCTCATTTCCCACAGTCTCTGCCTTCTCCCCTATGCCAGCCACACTTCGCACTGATCCTCCAACCTGACCTGACCTCCCTTCGCTTCCGTTCACCTGTCCTCACCTGCCCTTTGTTCACCGAGTTGCCTTTCCTTTCTCTCTTTATACTCCCTCCTCTCCCTTTCCTCTCCAGACCTAAAGATGAAATCCAGGAGGATTTTGTAACAGTTGTTTCATTTTCAGTAAATGTGGTTTGTGCATTGTTGTTTTTTCTACCATAGTATAAACATTGTATATATGCGTGTGTATGTATGTATGTATATACATACACACACACACACACACACACACACACACATATATATATATATATATATATATATATATATATATATATATATGTTCGTATATATATATATATACAAACATATATGTATGAGTGTGTGTGTGCACAAAAAAGAATAAAAGGCAAACTGACAATATACATTTAGTTAAAAAAAGAACATTGAGAATAATGATTACGGTAAATGATGGTAACTATAGTAATAGTGAAATGAGTATAATAATGAAAATAAATTTGATAATAATAATGATAATAACAATAACGTTATTGACAATGATGGTGATAATAATGACGAATGTTGTAATACTAACAAAAGTAATAATAATAATAATGATAATGATAACAATAATGAAATAATAACACTAACTACAATAATGATGATTATCATGATGTTATTATTATTAATAATAATAGCAATACTACTACTACTACTACTACTATTACTAATAATAATAATGAGAATAAGTATTATTATCATTATTGTTATTATTATCATTATAATAGTGATAATAATAATAATGATGATAAATATTATGATAATAATAATAATAATGATCATAATAATAACAATAATAATAATGATGATAAATATTATGATAATAATAAAATACTGATCATAATAATAACAATAATAATAATGATAATAATGGTAATGATAATAATGATAACAATAATAATAATAATGATAATAATAGTATTAATAGTAATAATAATAATAACAATAATTATAATAATAATTTGATGGTAACAATAGTAATAATGATAATAATAGTGATAATGGTAATGGTAATAACAATAATGATAATAATAATAATAATAATAATAATAGTAATAATAATAATAATAATAATAATAATAATAATAATAATAATAATAATAATAATAATAATAATAATAATAATCATAATGATAATGAAAATGATGATGATAATAATAATAATAATAATAATAATAATAATGATAATGATAATAATAATAATAATAATAATAATAATAATGATAATAATAATGATAAAATTATAATAATGATAATAATATAAATAGTAATATTTATAGTAATAATAACATTGACGATAATGATAATAATAATGATAGTGATGATTATAATAATAATAATAATAATAATAATAATAATAGTAATAATAAAAATGATAATGATGATGTTATTGTAAAAATAACAATAAGGATAACAATAGTAATGATGATAGCAATAATAATAATAATAATAATAATAATAATAATAATAATAATAATAATAATAATAATAAACATTATATACATAATGACAATAATAGTGATAATAATGATGATTATGATGATAATAATAATAACAATAATAATAATAATGATAATGATATTAATGATAATAATAATAATAACAATAATAATAATAACAATGATAATACTAATTATAACAATAACAATATTGATAACAAAAGTGATAATGATAATGATAATAATAAAAATATCGATGATAATAATATTAATGATATTAATATCAATAAAGATAATGATATTATAATTATTATCATTATTATTATTATAATTATCATTATTATTATTATTATTATTATTATTACTATTATTATCATTATCATTATTATTACGTACATGCCATGCCCGTCGGGAATGGGTTAATATCATTATTGCCATTATTATTATTATTATCATTACTGTCACTACAGTTACTTTTAATGATTCTACTTTTATCACTGTTAGTGTTGTTGTTAGTCTATTCTTGTTTTTTCCTTCACTGCTTCGCTTTCCTTTAGATTTCTTGCTTGCTTCTTCTTGCTTTATTCACTTCTTTACTTTTTCTACCTGCTTTTCCTCATATTTCTTCCCTACGTTTCCCATTATCAAAAGTCCCCAATACGAATCCTTCTGCGACCAACAGTGCTTTTCAACAACAGATGATGGGGTAACTTATGTACATAATCTATCATTTGCTTTTAATTAATTGCAACGTCCGTGTGCATAACAAGCTGAAAAGGATTCATAGAGAAAGGAAGACAAATAACGAAGGGAACATTCAGTAAAACTCCACTAATTCAACATCATATCTATCATTTGTTTGAGAAAAATGGTTAATTAGTTTGAATGCGCGTCCGATCCTGTTTGTTCCTCTCAGAAATTCAGAATAGTGCAATTTAGTTGATACATATTCAACGAAAGAATGAACGTAAGTTTGGAAACATTTTGCGTTTTTTTCCCCTTGTTTCTGATATTTTTTTCTGTAGTTTGTATATTTTCATATTTTCACCTTTTGAAATGTTATTTCTGTCACTTACATTCAAAACTGTCATAGCGTTTACACTATCTTGAAGGATTATCATTCACAATGATAATCATTACTTCATGATTTCATCAATAATTTCCATCTTGATCAACACATTACGACACGGATATAAAGAACAGAAAACCAGAATGATATAAAGAAAACAAAGAACATTCAACAAATGCGATTCGACCTCAAACCTCTTCTAAATATCCTTAGCAAAATCAAGACCTTATCTCCGGATTTAATACCCTACATTGAAAAATAATGAGGAATCGAATCGGCCCTTTCTCCTCCGTCGTTATATCTCTGTGTTTGCGGATCAAAGGAGGGAAAATCCTCTTAGTTTCTTCCTTTGGGGGAAAAAAGGCCAATATTTTTTTTTATTGGCCTTAATTTACCTTCACTGTATACGGTATACTTCACTGATTATGGTTGGTCGTGTTTTCGTTTACATAAAGGAGTAGGTGAAGGAGGGATTTTATCTTTGCATGGGTAGGTGGAATTGCTTCATCTTGTTAGAGAGAGAGAGAGAGAGAGAGAGAGAGAGAGAGAGAGAGAGAGAGAGAGAGAGAGAGATTCATAGAGAGAGAGAGAGAGAGAGAGAGAGAGAGAGAGAGAGAGAGAGATTCATAGAGAGAGAGAGAGAGAGAGAGAGAGAGAGAGAGAGAGAGAGAGAGAGAGAGATTCATAGAGAGAGAGAGAGAGAGA
Source organism: Penaeus chinensis (assembly GCF_019202785.1). Lineage (NCBI taxonomy): Eukaryota > Metazoa > Arthropoda > Malacostraca > Decapoda > Penaeidae > Penaeus > Penaeus chinensis. The sequence goes on along the minus strand of NC_061822.1, from coordinate 33,313,636 downwards.
GAGAGAGAGAGAGAGAGAGAGAGAGAGAGAGAGATTCATATATAGAGAGAGAGAGAGAGAGAGAGAGAGAGATAGAGAGAGAGAGAGAGAGAGAGAGAGAGAGAGAGAGAGAGAGAGAGAGAGAGAGAGATTCATAGAGAGAGAGAGAGAGAGAGAGAGAGAGAGAGAGAGAGAGAGAGAGAGAGAGAGATTCATAGAGAGAGAGAGAGAGAGAGAGAGAGAGAGAGAGAGTCAGAGAGAGAGAGACAGAGAGAGAGAGAGAGAGAGAGAGAGAGAGAGAGAGAGAGAGAGAGAGAGAGAGAGAGAGAGATTCATAGAGAGAGAGAGAGAGAGAGAGAGAGAGAGAGAGAGAGAGATTCATAGAGAGAGAGAGAGAGAGAGAGAGAGAGAGAGAGAGAGAGAGAGAGAGATTCATAGAGAGAGAGAGAGAGAGAGAGAGAGAGAGAGAGAGAGAGAGAGAGATTCAGAGAGAGAGAGAGAGAGAGAGAGAGAGAGAGAGAGAGAGATTCATAGAGAGAGAGAGAGAGAGAGAGAGAGAGAGAGAGAGAGAGAGAGAGAGAGAGAGAGAGAGAGAGAGAGAGAGAGAGAGAGAGAGACATTGTCAAAACTTCCTGCATTTTAAACATGGCTGGACGTCCCTGAGACAAAAGTAGTCCCTAAGCATAGGAGTTCGTTCGTATGTTTAGCAGCGCCGCTTCTCTCCTATTTGTGTCTTCTTTTTCTTCTTTTCATCATCTTCTCTTCCATCCCGGTTTTTATTATTTTTCACCTTTTCCTTATTTTGTCATCCTTATCATTTCCTACTTCCCCATTTATTCTTGTTTCCTCTTTTTTATTGTCATTATTGTTACTATTATTATGATTTTATCGTTATCACGATCAATTATTCTCACTGTTACTATTATTATTATCATTACTACTATTATTGTTATTGTTATTATTATTATCATTGTTATTAATATTATTATTATTATTATTATCATCATCATTATTATCGTTAATAATAATAATAATAACAATAACAATGATAATAATAGTAACAATAATAATGATAATAATAATAATAATAATAATAATAGTAATAATGATAATAATTATAATAATAATAATAATAATAATGATGATGATAATGATAATAGAAATAACTATTATGATAATAATGATAATAATGATAATAATAATGATAATAATGTTAAAAATAATATTAAGCTGATTATGCTGATGAGAAAGAGAAAGAGAAAAAAACTGGTAGAAAGAAGGGGAAAAGGAGAGATATAGTACAATAGACAGAAAATAAACGAATGAAGAAGAGAAGGTGGAAGATAAAAGAAAATGATAAGGGAAATCTCCAATATTATATAAAAACGCATTTTCACAATTAAATAATAATAATAATAATAATAATAATAAAAACCTTGAAATACAGAAAACAATTATGTTTACGTAAGTGAGTCGGCAAATAATTAATCAGATTCATATTTCATTAAACAGAAAGGGATTAAAAGACATTATCTTCTCATGATAATGATAATGACGATGAGAACAATACTGAAAACAAATATATCATTAGTAATAAAGATAATATAAATAATACTAAAGATAATATTAATGGATATTAATAGTAGTAATAAGGATGATATACTAAAGATAATATTAATGAATATTATTATTAATAAAGCTGCTGATACAGTTCTTCCTATTTTTTCTAACATTTGAAAGATAAAATTTTAACATTTTCACTTTTATTTGTCAAATTGAATTTATCATTTGTCCAATCAAACAGATCTAATCCTCAAATAATATTTTAGCTTTTTAAAAATCTATTGTTAATTAAGGAGGAGGAAGGTTAGGGGGGAGGAGGAATAGAGGGAAGCGAGGAGGGGGAAGGGGGAGGAGGGGGAAAGGGGAGGAGGAGGGGGAAGGGGAATGGGGAGGAGGAGGGGAAGGGGAAGGGGGAGGAGGAGGTGGAAGAGGGAGGAGGAGGTGGAAAGGGGAGGAGGAGGGGGAGGGGGAAGGGGAAGGGGGAGGAGGAGGGGGAAGGGGGAGGAGGAGGGGGAAGGGGAAGGAGGAGGGGGAAGGGGGAGAAGGGGGAAAGGGTGAAAGGAGGGGGAAGGGGGAGGAGGAGGGGGAAGGGGGAGGAAGAGGGGGAAGGGGGGGAGGAGGGGGAAGG
>NC_061822.1:33296466-33301466 GCF_019202785.1 Penaeus chinensis | reverse complement strand
TCTTTCTCTTTCTCCCTTTGGTTTCCATCTTTTTTTTCTTTTTTTTACATCTGCTTCCTTCTTCTTCTTTTTCCCTATTTCCTTTTCTTTTTCTTTCATTTTCTCTTTTTTGTCTTCTTCCCTCTTTATTTCCCCTTTTCTCTTACATCTTCTTTCCTTTTCCTCCTATCTGTCTATTTTTTCTCCTTTCTTTCTTCCATTCTTTTCTCCTTCCTTTCTCTCTTTCCCTTCCTTTTAAGTAATTGAAACGGCAGGATCAGTATGTAATTAAGTCTTTATATTTAATTACTTTCGTTGTCCTTTGTCTTCCTTTGTCTTCTGTAGTGGCTTGTAATTATCTCTTTGGTTTTGTATTGTTAAGGTATATAACTGTGGTCATTATTATTTAGAGATGCTGCTTGATATTTCTCTAAGAATATCTTAAAGAATAAATCTCTATCTGTGAGCATGTGTGTGTGTGTGTGTGTGTGTGTGTGTGTGTGTGTGTGTGTGTGTGTGTGTGTGTGTGTGTGTGTGAGTGTGTGCATGCGTGTGAGTATCATGTGTTTATATAATGTTTCCATATAATGAATAACAATAATGATGATAATGATAACAGCAATGTTAACCACGATATCAACAATTTCGGTAGCGATGACAACGACCAGTATTTATACCGTTTTATTTTAGTCCGTTGCCTCTCTCTCTCTCTCTCTCTCTCTCTCTCTCTCTCTCTCTCTCTCTCTCTCTCTCTCTCTCTCTCTCTCTCTCTCTCTCTCTCTCTCTCTCTCTCTCTCTCTCTCTCTCTCTCTCTCTGTTTCTCTCAGGCCATCACCCGTGTGGAAAATAAGGTCAGTGACCCAGTAGATCGCCGACCATATTTTGCGTTTTAATCACTTCCGGAAGAGTGAGTATGGAAACGCGAATTTACGGGCTTCAGTGCATCCGGGACCTCCAGCCTGGAAAGTTCGTTTCCCCGGGTCACTCTGCGAACCTCTGCTTGGCCCTTGCGTTTTAGTCTCTTCCTTTTTCTTTTGATCTTGTATTGTGTTTATTCGCTTTTTTATGTTTGTCTTGTTTTGTTATATTATTTATTTGTTGGTTTATTATATTTTTTTGTCTTATCTTTATAATGACGTTGTCTTATTGGGTTTTTATTGTGTTCCTTGTTTCTAAAAAGGCTTCTGTCTTTAAGGCTATTATTATTTTAGGTTTGGGAAAGAAGCGAGGGAATGGGCGCATAGATGTCTATTGCATATCTATTTATTTGTTTGTTTCTCTTTCATCGTTTATTAATCTCTCTCTCTCTCTCTTCTTTATATATATATATATATATATATATATATATTATTATTATTATTATCATTATTATTGTTATTAGTACTATTTTTATCGCTATCATTGTTTTTTTTTTTCAATACTAGAATTACCATTATCATTATCATTACTATTAACATGCTATCATTATTATTATCATTATATTTTTTCTATTATATTTTTGTTTACATTGTTACGTTTTTCTTGATACCATTATCATCAAAGTTATTATTACTAATAATTGTTATCATTAGCATTATTACTACCATTGATATTATTACCATTATCATTATTATCATTATTTATTTTGTTATCATTATTATTACCATTATTATTATTATTGTTACTATCATTATTATCATTTATATCATTATTGTTACGTTTTTATATAATTATTATCATAACTATTATTACTAATATTATAATTTATAATATCATTATTATTATTGTTGTTTTTGTTTTTGTGTTGTTATTACTATAATTATTTCTACCATTGTCAATATTATTATCATAATTATTATCATTATCATTTAAAATACCAGTCGCATTATCATCATTATTACCTTTTCTTCTTATTAATATTCTTATTAACTTCTTATTACTATTACCGTCATTATTTATCATTATATATTTTTTTTTTATTACTAGTAGCAGTATTGTTATCATTATTATTATCATTATTATTACTAATACTATTATCATCATTATCATTACCATTATCATTAATATCATCATTACCATTATTATTATTATTATTAATATTATAATTTTCCTTATTATCAAAATTGTCATTTTCCTTATTATCATAATTATCATCATCATTATCATTATCTTTAGTGTTACCATTTAGCAGTAGTAGGAGTAGTAGTATCATTAGATTTATTATTACTATTATTCTTATTATTATTATTACCATTATCATTATCATTATTATTACCATTATTATTCTTACCATTACTGTTATCATTATCATTATTATAATCGTTGGTGTTGTTATTATCATTATTATTATTATTATTATTATTATTATTATTATCATTATTATTATCATTATTATTATCATTATTATCATTATCATTATTATTATCGTCATTATTGTTATTATTAGTAATATTACTAGCATTAATATCATCATAATCATAATGATTAATACTATTATCAATAATATTTTTATTACCACTATTATCTTTTTCATATCATCATTATTACCGTTATTAACATATTTCTAAAATGATAATTATTATTACTAACATTATTATCATCTTTATTATATCTATTAACATTATTACCTTTTAAAATTTTGCTCATTTCATCATTTTTATCATCACTGTAATATTCCAAAATAGTAGTAGGAACGCTATCATTATTATCATCTTTTTCATTATTATCCTTGTTATCATTATGGTTATTATCATTAGTATTATTATTTCAGACTTATTATCATCATAGTTATTATTACTAACATTATTATAACCATTAGTATCATTATTTTCATCATCAGCAGCAGCATCATATTTATCCTCAGTATCATTATCATCATCACCATTATTATTATCATTATAGTTATTATCCCCACTATCATTATATTAAAAGATGAAAAATAAAAATAAATAAAAAGAGCAATACCAATTTTCAGCATTTGCCTTGTTAACTTCGATAAGTGTTCTAAGTATTGCTTAACCATAATTTCACAAAGATATACCAGCCAGTGAATATATAGATAAAGCACACTAAAAATATTAGATGATACACTCAAGGCTTTGAAAAATGGCTAATTAGTGTTAGTGCCTCATGAGAATAATCACTCTCTTAATACTTTCATGCATAGATGCCCGTGTCTGGTATGCAAGATATACTAGACATCGGCGGCATAGGAAAGGTATTGCGTGCCTTGGGATATCCAGTGAAAATCATTGCCTCTCGTTAAAACCTGAAATTCATCAGTAGTTTCGGTTTGTCCCCTTCTGTAGAAACCACATCGTAATGGGATGTTCAAAGCAGATTGACCTTGATTGCACGCCTTCAGCTACTATCCTATTCCAGAAACTCGGGTCTTGCTCCTCATACTGAAGGTGGAATTGCAGCCGAACCCCATCACTGCGTGTTCAGTGGCGCGAAGACTAAGGCAAAACCGTTTCCTGATCTTGTAAAGGAAGCGGGCCAGCTGATCCTGCTGGGTTGCCAATGTGCTATATACGACTGGCGAAGTTTGAGCGATATCTTCAGAGTCATCCTCTTTGGGGCTTTCATATTTCATTTAATTTACGATTGTTAAGCTATAATGAGAGCCATGAATTTGGTTGTTTAAACAAAAAGAAGTTTTTGATATTTCTATGTGAATTAAAATATCTTTATTCTGCACATTCTGTGGCTTTAAGATAATTTAGTACCAAGGAAAGTGATTTTGAGGGAAACTCTGGTACATCTGTAAAGGTAAGAGAATAATAGAATAGAATACCCACATTTTAGTCGACTGATGCAGTGCCAATATATATAAACTGCCAAATATCTAAAAAGGCATCCCGTCCTCCCCTCTAAATTCAGTTTCACAGCGGAAGGGATCCTCACTGCCGCATATTTCAGAGTAAATATCGGAATATGATCATTCTCTTAAGATATAACGCACGTGTTAAACGAAACCATGTCTGTTTTGTTTAGCGAACGCATCGACAACTCAACAGCGCTAAACAGTCCAATTCTACATCTGTATGCGTTGGTCAACCTTCACCGTGGGAAATTAGACAGCTTCTGGAAATTGAATGAATCCTTTGTCTGTCTCGCTTCGACACACCGAGAACTCTGTAGTAATCTTTCCTGTTGGAGGCAATTGGTAGTTCCATGGTTCGACAGTTAGTATTGAATCCCAAGCCATCCAGACTAGAAAGTGGGCAAATACTCTCGGGTGTCATTAAATTTCATTCAACCTGCGACGGATTCCACGTAGGAATTTGAGTTCGTACTCGTGCACAAGGAAAGTAATAATTGACTTCAGTCGCCGACCATTCTATTATCTAGTTTGATGTTGAGGTAGGTTTGCAAAAGGAGAGGCCCTCGCATGAAAAGAATGCCTATTATTCGATATTGTCGATAGTTTTCATGGTATTTCAGACTTGGAATTATTAAGCTTACTTTCATTCTACATTTAACATTAATCTCAATAACCTAATGAAGAAGAATGTACAGTTTAGTAGGGATAAATAAGTTAATGTCCTTCATTCTTTTTCTCTTAGTTCATCTTCGCCTTGGCAAAAATGGGGAATAGTTGCACACACACACACACACACACACACACACACACACACACATATATATATATATATATATATATATATATATATATATATACATACATACATACATACTCTCTCTCTCTCTCTCTCTCTCTCTCTCTCTCTCTCTCTCTCTCTCTCTCTCTCTCTCTCTCTCTCTCTCTCTCTCTCTCTCTCATACACACACACATGCGGATATGTGTGCGTGTGTGTTTATATATATAATTTTCTGAATACATTCACACGCAGATCTATGAAAGCACTCTATATTGTTAGGAACAAAAGTTTCCTATCTGCAGCTTTACAACTGGAATAGGATTTCGTTACGGAATCAGTCAAGTACATTACGCTGATATTCCTCTGTGAAAAAATAGATTCGTTGTAACCAACTCGTTACGTATCTTTTATATATATATATTATATATATATATATAT
>NC_061822.1:33251466-33256466 GCF_019202785.1 Penaeus chinensis | reverse complement strand
CTAGCTGAAGAATCAAATGACAAACGGCCAGTTGCACATTATGAAAGGTTACAATTTACCTTCATATGAAATGTATTGTCCTGTAATATGTTTTAAATATGTATATAGTTACAGCAGATAAAACACAAAAGTTTTATAAAATCCATGACCAAAGGCTGTTAATCACAAAAATTGACCTGAAAGGGCGGGGTAACATGCTCAAAGACTTTGTTTATGGAGAGCGAATATAAAACAAATAACCAGTTTCACAGTACAACAGATGCATTCGCAAGCGACAGATATGTACGCTGGGCCAATGTAAACGATCCGAATTGTTAAACTGCCCAGTAAAACTCCTCGTAAATTGCAAAAGAGATTTATACACGATTTATAACATATCAAAGGTTATGTGTACGGGAAGCTTTCTGCAAGACTGCCTTTGACAGATGTTCCAGTATTTGATTTTTTTCTCTATAATGTGTTATGTCATGTACTTGCCCTCTTTTTCACCCTCTCTGTCTATTTATCTGTCTATCTATCTATATATTCCTATCTTTCTGTATATTTGTCAGTCTAACTTTCTCTATCTTCATATATTCATCTGTCTATCCCTCTCTCTATATATGTCTATTAATTCGCTTATCTGTCTCTCTCTTCCTCTTTCACTTTCTCTGTACCTCTCAGTTTCTATATATATATATATATATATATATATATATATATATATATATAGATAGATAGATAGATAGATATAGATATAGATATAGATATAGATATAGATATAGATATAGATATAGATATAGATATAGATATAGATATAGATATAGATATAGATATAGATATAGATATAGATATAGATATAGATATATATATATATATATTTAACTCAAGGATTTCATCTCCAGAAGGCTTTCGAATCTGTCTCATTCAAATAAATCTCCTTTGTGCATTGTGGGTTTCTCTACACTTCTATCGACACGATAGAGTATTTTATTATTATATACATGTATATATAGACAGACAGATAGATTCGTCGCAACAGAAGATCGACACAACCGTCCAAGTCAGACAATTTTGTTCCATTTGAAAACATTAAATAAATAAATATGTATATATATATAAAACCTTGATTAACTAGCATGGTTCACGAAGTCGGAGCCGAGGCCAATCTACGTTAAAACAACTGTTCGGACTCGTCCCATTCAGAGCGAAGGACAAACGCCGGCAGCAGTGCAATCGTGTCTCTGCTACGGGAGATTCTCGACACAACTTGGGCGTATATTCTCAGAGTTAAAGGGGCTGTGCCGCAGTTCCTTTTGATTTGATTTTGGTGAGCGCCCTTTGATGTTGTACTCTTATATGGGTTTGATATAAATATATGCAGAGAAGCATACAAAACACACACACACATACACATAAACACACACATGCGTATATGTATGTATGTATGTGTGGTGTTGTGTTGGTTTTGTGTGTGTGTTGTGGTGTGTTGGTTTGTGTTGTTTGTGGTTTTGTGTGTGTGTGTGTGTGGGGTGTGTGTGTGTGTTTTGAAATTTTTTATGGCAAATACAAATGGATGCAAAAGTTTCCCCAAATATTTCACAAAGTAAAACTACAATTTTCCCAAATTTCCCGGGGTCGGTTTATGTTTTTTTTTTTTTTTTTTTTTTTTTTTTTTTTTTTTTTTTTTTTTTTTTTTTTAAAAAGCAAGGGAGAAAGTAAAATGCAACGTAACTTTAGAGCCTGAATTTTTTAATGTCTCCCCCAAAAGCATAAGTAAAATTTTTTTCCCCCAAATTTTCAAATTCTTTTCCCCCTTCCGTTGTAAAAATTTTTTAAATCACTTTTTTTGGGTTTTTTTTTTTAAATTTATAATGCTAAAATTTCCGAACTTTTTGAAAAATACACCATTGCCATATAGTTAAACCAAAGTGCATATAAGATCAGAAAGTTCATTCAATAAACACTATTATCACCCAAAAGATTTCCGACTTCCTTGCTATTAACAACCTCCACCGGGCTTTCAGGTAGAGAGATATTGTTACGGCCTCACAAAGAAGCAAATAACTTGCATGAATGAGCCAATTAAGGAATAACTGTCAACGACAAAGCTAGAATCAACACAAACGCTGTTGCAGAGTCACTTTTCCTTGGAGAAACAGACATTCCCTGGCACCCAATGCAAATACGGTTTCCCTGTGGATTTTTTCTGGCTGAAGACTTTGTGAAATGAAAGCTGAGTAAAATGACTGTACATGGCTACTTCCCCTTGCATTTCTGTACATATATGTGTATATACTATTTGTATATACACATATATGAGTGTATGTACTGTCTGTATGGATTAATGCATGTACTCGTATTTATAACACAAGACACAGCAAATATAATATGTGTGTGTGCGTGTGTGTGTGTGTGTGAGTGTGTGTGTGGTGTGTGTGTGTATGTGTGTGTGTGTGTGTGTGTGTGTGTGTGTGTGTGTCTGTGTGTGTGTATGTGTGTGTGTGTGTGTGTGTGTGTGTGTGTGTGTGTGTGTGTGTTTATGTGCATATACAGTGGATGCAACTGTCCATCTAGTATGTCACATGTAAAACTACTATTCCAAATTCCGGTGTCTGGTTTATGTTTTTTTTTTTTTTTTTTTTTTTTTTTTTTTTTTTTTTTTTTTTTTTTTAACAAGCAAGGGAGAGAAGTAAAATGCAACGTAACTTTAGAGCCTGATTTTAATGTCTCCCAAATGCATAAGTAATTATTTTCCCAATTATCATATTCTTCCCTCTTCCGTTGTATATTTTATAAATCAGCTTTTTAGTTGTTTTTTTAAATCATAATGCTAAATACCGAACTTTTTGAAAAATACACCATTGCCATATAGTAAACCAAAGTGCATATAAGATCAGAAAGTTCATTCAATAAACACTATTATCACCCAAAAGATTTCCGACTTCCTTGCTATTAACAACCTCCACCGGGCTTTCAGGTAGAGAGATATTGTTACGGCCTCACAAAGAAGCAAATAACTTGCATGAATGAGCCAATTAAGGAATACTGTCAACGACAAAGCTAGAATCAACACAAACGCTGTTGCAGAGTCACTTTTCCTTGGAGAAACAGACATTCCCTGGCACCCAATGCAAATACGGTGTTCCTGTGGATTTTTCTGGCTGAAGACTTTGGTAATGAATGCTTGTGTAAATGACTGTACATGGCTACTTACACTTGGCATTTCTGTACATATATGTGTATATACTATTTGTATATACACATATATGAGTGTATGTACTGTCTGTATGGATTAATGCATGACTCGTATGTATACACAGACACACCAAATATATAATATGGTGTGTGTGCTGTGTGTGTGTGAGTGTGTGTGTGTGTGTTGTGTGTGTGTGTGTGTTTTTATGTGCATATACATTGATCAACGTCCATCTAGTATGTCACATGTAAAACTACTATTCCAAATTCCGGTGTCTGGTTTATGTTTTTTTTTTTTTTTTTTTTTTTTTTTTTTTTTTTTTTTTTTAACAAGCAAGGGAGAGAAGTAAAATGCAACGTAACTTTAGAGCCTGATTTCAATGTCTCCCAAATGCATAAGTAATTATTTTCCCAATTATCATATTCTTCCCTCTTCCGTTGTATATTTTATAAATCAGCTTTTTAGTTGTTTTTTTAAATCATAATGCTAAATACCGAACTTTTTGAAAAATACACCATTGCCATATAGTAAACCAAAGTGCATATAAGATCAGAAAGTTCATTCAATAAACACTATTATCACCCAAAAGATTTCCGACTTCCTTGCTATTAACAACCTCCACCGGGCTTTCAGGTAGAGAGATATTGTTACGCCTCACAAAGAAGCAAATAACTTGCATGAATGAGCCAATTAAGGAATACTGTCAACGACAAAGCTAGAATCAACACAAACGCTGTTGCAGAGTCACTTTTCCTTGGAGAAACAGACATTCCCTGGCACCCAATGCAAATACGGTTTCCTGTGGATTTTTTCTGGCTGAAGACTTTGTGAAATGAATGCTGTGTAAATGACTGTACATGGCTACTTCCCCTTGCATTTCTGTACATATATGTGTATATACTATTTGTATATACACATATATGAGTGTATGTACTGTCTGTATGGATTAATGCATGTACTCGTATGTATACACAGACACACAAATATATATGTGTGTGTGTGTGTGTGTGTGTGTGTGTGTGTGTGTGTGTGTGTGTGTGTGTGTGGAGAGAGAGGGGGGGGGGGGAGAGAGAGTGGGGGCAGAGAGAGAGAGGGGGGGGGGGGCAGAGAGAGAGAGAGAGAGGGGGGGCACAGAGAGAGAGAGAGAGAGAGAGAGAGAGAGAGAGAGAGATGGAGGGGGTTGGAAGGGAGGGAAGGAGGAAAGGAGGGAAGGAGAGAGGGTATGGAAAGAGAGAGAGGGATGGAGAGAGAGAGAGAGAGAGAGAGAGAGAGAGAGAGAGAGAGAGAGAGGGGGGGGGGGGGGGGGGAGGAAGGGAGGGAGAGTTGGATGGAGAAATAGAAAGAGAAAAAGAGAGACAGAGAGAGACAGAGAGAGAGAGAGAGAGAGAGAGAGAGAGAGAGAGAGAGAGAAGGAGGGAGGGAGAGAGGGAAATAGGGAGGGAGGGAGGGAGGGGGGTAAGGAGGAGGGAAATAAGAGAAAGAGCTAGAGAGAGAGTGGGAAAAAAATACATCAAATTTGTGCTTTAATATCAAACCAGATTTAAAAGAATTAAATCATTCCACAACTGATGTGAAACCAGACCTGAAATTAAAAAAAAAAAAAAAAAGTAATTTCATTACAAATACGAAACTAGACTTGAAAAATATCACAGTAAAACTAATATAACATCACCAGTTGCTTTTTTTACCCCTAAATTGTCTCTGTTTTCACACCAAACGAAACGGCAGCACTGGAAACAAGTCTACGCAGCAGAAAAACGAAACAAAAAACAAGCGAAAATCTTCCACATCTTAATGGTCGGTGAAAACGTCGACTAACTGG
>NC_061822.1:33201299-33203799 GCF_019202785.1 Penaeus chinensis | reverse complement strand
GTGTTAAGTGGGGGGAGGAAGGGGAGAGGGGGAGAGGAAGGGGAGAGAGGAGAGGGAGGCTGTGGGGGGGATGGGGTGAAGGGAGGGGAAGTGGAGTTGGGGGAGGGGAGGGGAAGTGGAGTTGGGAGAGGGGAGAGGAAGTGGAGTTGGTTGGGGGAAGGGTTTCTGGTCTGGGATGGAAGGGGGAGGGGGAGTAGGAAGGGAGGGGTTGGGGTGCGGAGGTGGGGAGGCTATTGAAATCAAAGGAGGAGCTGATGTTAATGGTAGCGGGGGAATGGCGATGGCACTGTTCTTTTTGCCATTGTTGGTGTGGTTCCTGTTACTGTTATCGTCGACTTTCTGCCTGTTGTTATTCTTGTTAAACTACTGTTATTACTTCAGTTAGAGTGGGGATTCTCATTATCATCATAATCATTATTGTTATCACTATCATAGGTATCATTACCATTACCATTAATATTATCATTATTATATTCATCATTGCCATTACTATTAACAGTATCACTATAATAATTATCAGTCTTAAAATTACCCTCACCATTATTGCTAACATTATAATTATTTTCACTGTAATCATAACTTTTTTTCTTATCATTTTTCATATAAAAGATGACATTAATATAACTGTAATTTGCCAAATAAAAAGGACTAATTAAATAAAAAGAAATAGAGCAAAAAAAATATATATTAAAAAAGGAAAAATTATATACCACACGAATAAGGAAAAAAAAGTTCTCGAAAGACACTGAAAAAAGCACATTAGAAAAAGCTTTTCGAAATCTAAGTAGACCTTATTACCATCATCGTTTAAAGAATAAGAGGCTTTTTTTTTACTGAAACCTCAAGAGTTTATATTCGTATTCACTGAGGTCAAAGGGGAAGACCATGCTACGTTAACAATTTTATGCAACTTTACTATGAATGGGCTTGGATGGGTTTCAAGAAATTTTGCTGTTGCAGAGAAGGAACCCGAGTGAGAGAGTTTCTTGCACTATTGCGGAAGACAGTGATATTATTGTACAGTTAGTTTTTTTCCCTTTTTATCTTTCTTTTGTAGAAAATGGATTGAATGAAAATGAACATCTTCACAATACAAGAGACGTATTGAAATTCGTTTGAAATATGTATTTCTGAAGAAGATATAATCGAAACCGATTAAATACATCTCTTGAATAGTGAAGATATTAATTTTCATTCATTCCTCTTCTACATTTGTCAACATGAATACGGTTCATCTTTCCTTCTTTTCTTTATCTTTTCTTGATATCTTTGTGCATGTTTTCTCCCTTTTCCATGTAGTATAAATTAAGCTAAAAGTATAGGTGACCAGGGTATATAGTGATATTCTATAAGTACACGAATTTGAAAACCCTTATCTAATACATCCTAATATTTCTAATTATAACAAAACATCAAAACGCTCCATAAAAGTAGAAAAGCTTACTCGGAGAATTGACAAAAGACATCTCTATCATTCACAATCCAAAATGAACGCAGATATTTAAATAAGCTACCTTCCTTTTGACCTTTCGAACATCACTGAACATCCGAATGAACAATGAATAACACACATCACGGATTAATGCATCTGTCGGTGAACTTTGTGTCACTGCTTGAGTAATGTGTGCGTGGTAATGCAGTTCTCTTGTACGTGTATGCATAGTTAATCCCAAGGAAGAGCATTTCAATGATACATTTTGCTAATGGATGAGTAAAAGCATGACGTGTGTGTGTGTGTGTGTGGTGGGTGTGTGTGGGTTGTTGTGTGTGTGTGTGTGTGCATGTGTGTGTGTGTGTGTGTGTGGGTTGTTGTGTGTGTGTGCGTGTGTGTGTGTGTGTGTGTGTGTGTGTATGTGTGTGTGTGTGTGTGTGTGTGTGTGTGTGTGTGTGGTTGTTGTGTGTGTGTGCGTGTCTGTGTGTGTGTGTGTGTGTGTGTGTGTGTATGTGTGTGTGCGCACACACACACACACACGCATATATGTGTGTTGGGGGGGGGGGGGCAGATATATATAGATAGACATATTAGCGTATGTGTGTATAGATAAATAGATATAGATATAGATATATATAGATATATAGATAGATATAGATAGATAAATAGATTGCTATATATATACATATACATACTTATAGATAGATAAAGATAATATATATATATATATATATATATATATATATATATATAGAGAGAGAGAGAGAGAGAGAGAGAGAGAGAGAGATGTAGATATACATGTTATATATATATATATATATATATATATATATATATATATATATATATATATTTTTAACAAATATATATACTTTTAACAAATTCTCTTCAAGCAGCTTATTGTGGAAAGAAATTTGAGTACGTTTTGGGAGAATATATATATATATATATATATATATATATATATAGAGAGAGAGAGAGAGAGAGAGAGAGAGAGAGAGAGAGAGAGAGAGAGAGAGAGAGAGAGAGAGAGAGAGAGAGAGAGAGATGTTTTCTTTTTTTTCTTTT
>NC_061822.1:33186299-33196299 GCF_019202785.1 Penaeus chinensis | reverse complement strand
CTCAATCGTTCCCATTCAGTATGCATGAAAGGGACGGCGGATGGCAAGTACATTTAACGTAGACAGGATGTTCAGGAAACATGCGAACTGGCAGACTGGTGAACTGGTGCAACGACGCCTGACAGGCACACAGGTAGATACAGGCTCATGATTGACAAGTGCATTAGTTAAATGTCAAGATCACAGAGACTTTACATATTTAAGGGATTATTATTTTTCTACGATTTTGTCTTTTTTGTATGATTATTATTGAAGTTGCTTTTGCTATTGATTTTATGGTTCTTTTTTATCAGTATTGTTATTATCACTGTCCTTTTGTTTTCTCATTATCATTTCATAATTTCCATCATTATAGTATTAATATTTGATATTGCTGTTGCAGTTTTTATTATTTAGTAGTAGTAGTAGTAGGAGTAGTAGTAGTATATTTTTTATTGTTATCATCATCACCATCATCATCATTATTATCAATATTATTATTAACATTATTATTATATTCATTATCTTTACCTTTATAATAATAACAATAATAATAATAATTTTCATTATCATTATTGATATTATTATTACTATTAGTATTATTATTATTGTTGTTATTATTATTATCATTGTCACTAATATTAATATTATCAACATTATCATCATTATCATCACTATCATTCATTATCATGCATTTACATCACAATCATCATATAATTGTTATTGTTGTTATTATCATCCTTATCATTATCATGAATATCATAATCATCTTTATCATCATGATTATCATATTTATCATTATCATTATCATTATCTTTATCATTATCAGTTTTATCATTATCTTTATCATTATCAGTTTTATCATTATCTTTTTTATTATTATTACTGTTGTTATTACCATTATTTTCATAATTCATATTTATTTTTTTCATATCATTATTACTTTAATTATCAGTATTGTCAATACTGTTATCATCTCTTTTATTATCCTAATCATTTATCATTTTTGTTATTGTTAATGTTATTATCATTATCATTATTAACATTATTATATTTATCAATATCCTTATTATTATTATCATTATTATTATCATTATTATTATCATTATTATTATTATTATTATTATTATTATTATTATCTGATTTCCATTATAACTATTATATTATCATAATTAATATTAATTTTATCAATATTATTATCATTATTACTATTATCATCATCCTTATTATCATTGTTATCATTATGATCATCATCACTACTATTAGTATTATCAACATTATTATCAACGTTATTGCTATTATTGTTATTGTCCTTACTGTTATCATCATGCTTGGAATTATTATCATTAGTAGTAGCAGTAGTATCAACATCATCCTAATTATCATAATCATCAGCCTCACTATCACCATCATCATCACCATCATGATGTCATCATTTTACACCATCACCCTCACCACCGTGAAAAATAGCTATCCAGATAAGCGAACAAACAAATAAATAAATAAATATAATGAAAAAAGAAAAAAGAAAATAAAACATTGGCAGCGTCGACATTCAGCAAAGGATGCCTATTGTCCAGTCTTTTGTTATTGAAAATTCCATTATAACCTCCACCTGTTCACAATATAAATCGGGGGACAACAACTGCAGAAACTTCAGTCGGTGATATTGTGTTGTTAATTAAGTTGTTGTTGTTAGTGTTTATGTTATTATTGTTGCTGTTATTATGATTATTACCATTATCATTTTACCATTATCATTATTATCATTATTACCATTATCATTATTACCATTATTACCATTATCATTATTACCATTATCATTATTACCATTATCATTATTAACATAATCATTATTATCATTATCATTTTTACCATTATCATTATTACCATTATCATTATTACCATTATCATTATAATCAATGTTATTATCATTACCATTATCATTATTATCAGTGTTATTGTAATTACCATTATCTTGATTTTGATTGTTATTGTTATTATTATTATTATCATTGTTAATATTATCATTACTATATTATAATTATCATTATTACCGTTATCATTATTCTCAGCATCATTATCATTATTATTATCCTTAGCATTATCGTTATTTTCATTATTAATATTATTAAGATGATTATCATTACTATCATCATTATTAATGTCGCTGTTGTTGTTACTGTTATCACTATCATCATGATGAGCATTATGATCATTATTATCATTATCGTTATCATTTGTTCCCTATTAATAATATTTCTATTATTATTACTATCATTATCATACTTATCATTATCATCTTTATTATCATTATTAACATCATCATCATAATCATCATCATCATTTTAATTACCATTATTATCACTGTTATTATTATCATTATCATTATTATTGTTATTATCATTAATATTATTATTATTATTATTATCATTGTCATCAACATCGTTATCATTATCAGCATCATTTCATTATCACTGTCATTATTATAACCATTACAATTATCATTACTATTATCATTATTATTATAATTTTCAATATCATTATTATTATTATTATCATTATCATTATCATTATCATTATCATTATTATCATTATTATTATCATTATCATTATTATAATTATTATTATCATTATCATTATCATTATTATCATTATTAGTAGTAGTAGTAGTATTATCATTATTATCATTATGGTAATCATTATTATGGTCATTATTATTATTATCATTATCATTATCATTAGTATCATTATTATTATTATTATCATTATGAGCATCATTATTATTATCGTCATTATTATTGTTATCATTATCAATACTCAGAATATACCAAATAATATATATGCAAGCATACATCAATACACAAATAGAGAGATGGTGTGTGTAATAGGCTGATGACTAGATACATTAGATCTATAAATTATAAATAAATACTTCAGATATTAAATTGATAAATGATGAAATAACAAACAGTTGATGAATGAATAACTGAATTGATAAAATGAATTCATGAATGATTTTAAGAAAACAAAAGAAGTACTGGAACTAGCAAAATCTGAAACTCGTTTTGAAAAGGCTCATAAACAAGGAAAAGACGTAAACAAGAGTAAAATTACAGTTACTATGTAGTTCGCAGAAACAACTGTTACCGAAGGATTCTTTATGTAAAACCTCGGAACCCTCGTTCTTGCAGTGAATCCAGAAGCATCCAGAAGCATCCGGATGGCCTCTTGGAAAACGAACAGGGTATTGTTTTAGCTCTATTTTTCCTACCCTAATTTGCTGCGTGTTCCAATTCCCTTCCCCAGCCTCCCCTCCTCCTCCCCTTCCCTCCTATTCTTGCCTCCCTCTCCTGGGGAAAATTTATACTTGTTTTTGAAAAGGTTCCATTACCTGTGCTCACGGAGAGTGTCCCTCGTCGTCGCTGTCCACCTTATTTCATTTTAGTAATCAAGTTAGTATGAGTGAGTCAACAATGAAATAGCTCGCCTTGCTATTGTTCTGGCTAATGGTCTGTCATTAGGTGCTTGCAAATGCTTCTTCTTTTTGCCTGGGATTCTACTATCTTGATGCATCTTTTTTTCTTTCTTTCTTTCTTTCTTTCTTTTTCTCTTTTTTTTTCCTCTTTTTATATATATATATATCTAAATGCATTATATTGTATTAAAGCATGCGACCGTTCTTTTTATTTTCTTACTTCTTCTTCCCGTTCTCCCTTCCCTTCACCATTTTCTATGACGTCTATATTTTTTTTTTTCTTTACTTTTTTTTTTTCTAAATTCCTCTTCCCAATCATATCTTCCTTCTCCCCTTTCTACGACCTCTATATACCAATCCTTCCTCTCTTTCCTTAAATCCCTTCCTTTATTTTCCTCTCCCATTTCTACAACATCTAAATATGGGTCCTCCGCTTCCACATTTTCCGAGAGGAGGGGGAGGAGGGAGAGATGCTCAAGGCTGAAATCGGAGAATGCATAGTCTACCATGCTATTCCCTATTCATGGTGCGATGGCGTACGGGCCGGTCGATACAATCTCGGTTCTTTATGGCTCAAGCGCATGCACCGACCCAGGCGCTTCTGCATCATGCATGAAAGATGATCAGAGATGCTTGTGGGAAGAGAGAGCGAGAAGGGGGAGGAGAGAGAGAGAGAGAGAGAGAGAGAGAGAGAGAGAGAGAGAGAGAGAGAGAGAGAGAGAGAGAGAGAGAGAGAGAGACTGCGAGGGCGAGACGGGGAAGGAGAGAGAGAGTGACAGATGATGTAGATGATGAGAGGCAGAAATGACAGACACATACAGAAATAGCGAGAGAAAGAGAGAAAGAGAGAGAGAGAATGACTTAAAGAGGAAGTGGGAGAGAGAGGGGGGGGAGGGAGTGGAGAGAGAGAGAGAGAGAGAGAGAGAGAGAGAGAGAGAGAGAGAGAGAGAGAGAGAGGAGAGAGAGAGAGAGAGAGAGAGAGAGAGAGAGAGAGAGAGAGAGAGAGAGAGAGTGAAAGAGAAAGAGAGAGAGAAAGAGAGAATGAGAGAGAAAGAGAGAGAGAGAGAGAAAGAAAAAAAGAAAGAAAGAGAAAAAGAAGTGAGCTATCTGTAGAGAATGGCAGATAGACAGATCGACAAATACATAAAAAAGAGAGAGACAGATTGAAAGAAAGAAAGATAAAAAAAAAAAAATCCCCAGAGAGCTTGACTCAGATAAGACTAAAAGAGAGAAAAGGCGACCGAGGGAGATGGAGACAGTGATAGATAGCACAATTGACACAGAAGAAAGAAAAAAGGTGAAAAAAGAGAGGGGGAGAGTGACAGAAAAGACTGGTAAAAAAGGAGGAGGCGGAGAGGAATAGATAAAAAAAAAAAAAAAACAGCAAGGTAAAGGGGGGGGGGGGGGGCGAGGGAATCTTGTGTGTATGTGTGTTTGTGTGAGTGTGTATGTGTGTGTGCGTGTGTGTGTGTGTGTGTGTGTGTGAGTATGTGTATGTGTATGTGTGTGTCTGTGTTTTTGTTTGTGTGTGTGTGTGCGTGTGTGGATATAGATAGATAATTAATGAAATAGTTATGTGAATGTGAGCGTGTGCGTGTGTGATTGCAAACAAATACGAAAACAGTAGATATATTGATTTCTTTCACATACTTGAAACAATTATTTGAAGAAAAAAAACATTTGGAACATTATACAGTAAATAAAAATAAAAGATAGACGATGGCAATACATAACTGAAAAAAGGAAAAAGAAAAAAGAAAAAGTGGAAAGATGAAAAAGAAAAAAACATGAAAAGAAGTTGAGAACAAAAAGAAAAAAGAAGAAAGAAGAAAACGTGGAAAGATGAAAAAGAAAAAAAAAAAGAATAATGGAAAATACAAAACAAAAATGGAAAACTGAAAATAAATGCACAAAAAAAAGGAAATAGAGAAGAAACAAAAGAAGCAACACAAGCACACACAGGAGGAGCCATGCTTGCGTCTCGTGTGTCAGGCCCGCGATGCTCTGTTAACGGCGAAAGAACATAATAACCGAAGTTTGTCGGACTTGGAGCGAAGTTCATCTCAGGTTCTGCGGAGTTTGGCCGAAACGCCAAAAAGAATGTGTCGTAAGAAATAAAGAATACGTATATTTGTAGAAAAAGCTTGAAAGATTTTTGCTAATGTGTATGCGTATGTGTGTATATATATATGTATATATATATATATATATATATATATATATATATATATATGTGTGTGTGTATATATACGTGTATATATGCATATGTATATCTGTATATACACACACACACACACACACACACACACACACATATATATATATATATATATATATATATATATATATATATATATATATATATATATATATACGTGTATATACATGTATGTATGTATATGTGTATATGAACACACACACACACACACACACACACACACACACACACACACATATATATATATATATATATATATATATATATATATATATATATATATATATATATATATATATATATATATATGTGTGTGTGTGTGTGTGTGTATATATATATATGTATATATATATATATATATATATATATATATATATATGTGTGTATATATATATATATATATATATATATATATATATATGTGTGTGTGTATATATATATATATATATATATATATATATATATATGAGAGGCGCTCATTAAAGATTTTCCCAGACCCAGGAGACTGAAATTTCACATGCATAATTATACACATCTCTATTGGTCATGTGTTGATTCCCAATCCTTAACTCATAACATCGTTCCTGTTACAGCGGTGAAGGTAAAGTAAGATATGAAAATGGAACCAGTGGAGTATCGAGCAGTTTTCAGGATTTTTGTACTTGAATGGCTGCACACCGTGAGAGACCTTCGATGAAATGAAAGCAACTTATGGGAGGATGCCCCTCCATATAACGTTGTTGAACAGTTCAGGTGTGGTTGGATGCTTGTGGAAACGGCCCCTATCTCAGGGTGACCCCAGTCTGCCATTGATGAGGACACCATCCATCAAGTGGAGGCTGCCATTTCGGATGATCACCGTATCACTGGTCGTCAGTTGGCCCAAGATGTTAAGATTACTGTTGGGTCTATGGACAAGATCATCCATAACCATCTGCATATGTAAAGGAGGAATCTTTAATGGGCGCCTCTTGTATATGCGTGTGTGTATATAATATATATATATATATATATATATATATGTGTGTGTGTGTGTGTGTGTGTGTGTGTGTGTGTGTGTGTGTGTGTGTGTGTGTGTGTGTGTATGTTTGTAAATATATATACATATATATCACACACACACACACACACACATATATATATATATATATATATATATATATATATATATATATATATATATATATATATATATAATGTATGTATATATGTATATATATGTATATATTCATATATATATATATATATATATATATATATATATATATATATATATAGATTTACATGTATGTGTGTGTGTGTGTGTGTGTGTGTGTGTGTGTGTGTGTGTGTGTGTGTGTGGGTGTGTGTGTGTATTACCTAAGGAGATGATGTTTGTATTTGTATTTCAATCTGCTATGTATGATATCGCTTAAGCATTGCAACAGTGCAATTTGACTGCTATCACGAAAATACATCTTTAAACATTAATGACTCTTATAGTCTATAATGCCGTTGCTATAAAAATGAATAAATATATAAATAAACAAATAAATGAATAACGTGATATATCAAAGAGAACGTAGAAAAGAGATTTATTGTCCTGTGCTTATTTGTATTCATTCAGGCCCTGAAACTTTTTTCATTAGTACTTGCTTTCCTTTGTCGCTGCTGTTTTTGCAACGACAAAGATGTCCCACGGATAATGTATGCAGATTCGTACCTCGGATTCTTTGTATTAAAAACCAGCCTCGCCAAGCCTTTGCCATTTCCCGGCAGACTTAACCTGACCACAACACCACTTTAACTAATTTAAACTTTCAGTAATCTCAAACCTCTGCAAGCTCCTCGCCACACTGCAAAGTCCGCGTTCTCACACTATAGCATTGGCATCTCTCCTAGCAACTCTCCAAGCTCGGATTTTCTTTTCTCTCTCTGCTTCACGGTCAGTTATTCCAAGCCTGGTTTTTAAAGACAGAAAAAACTTCCTTTCACTCTCGGAATAGGGAATATACCTCTCCTATATATGCTTCATGAACGACTATGCAATCGTCAGAAATCCATAGTCATTTATTATGATTTAAACTATAGTCATTTGACCTGCAAATCAGTCATCCAAAATTGCCCACATATCTAAAACTTATCCGTACTTTTAGTCATCATTTTTCTTCGCCAAAGAAACGCCATTATCACTCATTCCCACAATAGCTCTCTCACATCTCGTCGTCATGTCGTAATAAGTTAATCTCAGCCATGTACTTCAATTATTCGCACAGTTGAATCTTAGGAATATCGGTCGCGGCGGAGACCTAGAAGTGATATTTTATTTGACTTAGATTCGTACCCCGTGGCGATCAGTTCTCTTCCCTGCATCACCATAGTCAAACAAACGAAAAAAAGGAGGAGAAAATAAAGTGATAAAAGAGTAATAAGTCAAGTGGTTATAACCGACATCGTTAGTAAGCAACATCGAAGGTATATGAGAATGGATATGAATAAAAATAGATATCAATCACTCATTGACGTCAAAAAAAGGAAAAAAAAGAAGAGAAAAGCGGACGGAATCTCAGACACAAAAGAGCCTTTTTATACATCGAGGCAAATCATTTTTAATGAGAAAAAAGAACAAAACTTCTTGACAAAGGAATATGGCAAAGTAAAACGTTTTCTTCGTGCAAGCTTGGTAGTTGTTACGAAAGTTTAGAAACGAATGGATTTTTTTTTCTACGAGGAAGTGATAAATACTGTAGTTGGAGGTCTTGTCCATAAACATACAGAAATGGATACGATATCAGTAATACAATACAACAATACTCACAGGGAAACAGCGCAAAAGTTTGTTGTAAACTTATTTTAGATTAACGTACGCTGCGTGAAAGTAAAAAGTATATATTCACCGCCTGGAAAATATTTGCTTACACACTTCAGAGAGAGAAAAAGAAAAAAAATCACTGAACCTGCAAAAGGTGAGAACTACAAATACAACTGTAACAGCTAAATGAACCCTGTCACCACCACAGTAAATAACGTTCGAAGTTTGGCGAAGTCCTACCGTGATTTACAGACTTCAGGGGAACGCAGGGAAACGTTAGCAGTGTTTCAAACGTTTCAGGAATCCGCATGACTGCCGTAACTTTAAATGAATTCGGTTTACGTGAATGCGAAAGTGAAAACGGGATATTCCTGTCGAGACCTGAATATAAATAAGTAAAACGGATAGATGTTTTAGAAGATGTGGGAAGATCAGTTAAAAAGAAAACAAGACGTGTGCCCCTAAATAAAAAATAAAAAAAATCAAATAAAAGAGATAGACGAAGAATTCTAGATATCTATATCTAGAATTCTTCGATCAAATAGAGAATTCATCCTTCCTAAAAATAAAATCCTACAATGGACTAACATATAACTCATTTCATTCCTGAGCTAAACATTTGGAAATTGTCGAGAAATTAACTTTCTTCCAACAAATTGTGCAAAATAATTGGATTGTACATAGGCCTTTCTCAGTGGGATACCAAACCAACAATAAATTTAATAACAACACAATCACTGTCGACAATACACGGATGAACAAGAACACAACAGAAGCACAATAACTCACAGAGATGTATGTGGGTAGGAGGGGGGAGGGAGAAGGGGGAAGGGTGGATGAGAAGAGGGGGGGAAGGGGAGGGAGGGGAGGAGAAGGGGAGGGAGGGAGGAGGAGAGAAGGGGGAAGAAGGGGAGGGAGGGGAGGAGAAGAGGGTGGTAGAAAGGGAGGGAGGAAGGAGGAGAGGAGGGGGGAGAAGGGGAGGGAGGAAGAAGGAGAAGAGGGGGAAGAAGGGGAGGGAGGGAGGAGGAGAGGAGGGGAGAGAAAGGGAAGGAGGGAAGAGGAGAGAGGATGGGGATTAGAAGAATATAAAAAAAAAAAACCGTGGAAGACGAGTGTTCGGCGTAGATAGGAAGACCGTTCTATTGATTTCGAAATCTTGACCTTTTGTGGTTTATTGGGTGAGTACGAGACAAATTTCGTTATGTTTTTTCTCACCTTTTCTTCCTCTTTTTCTTCCTTTTCGGGTACTCACAGAACATTTGCTCTTTAGATTTCTCTTAATTTCCTTTTGTTTTTTCTGTCCTCTCTTTCTGATTTAGTTATCTTACTAACACACACACACACACACACACACGCACACACACACATATATATATATATATATATATATATATATATATATATTATATATATATATATATTTATATATATATATATATGTATGTATATATATACATATATACATATATACATATATATATATTTTTTTTTTTTTTTTAACAGCCATTCATTCTACTGCAGGACATAGGCCTCT
>NC_061822.1:33153799-33171299 GCF_019202785.1 Penaeus chinensis | reverse complement strand
GTTGTTGTTACCATTACCATAATTATTTTCAACATCATTATCACTACCATTATCATTACTATTATTAATTTCATTATACTCATCATCATTTTTATTGATATCATAATTCTTATCGTCATCATTGTTTGTTTTATTGTTATTATGATTATCATGAATATTTTTGTTATTATTCATTATTGCTATTATTATTATTATTATTATTATTATTATTATTATTATTATTATTATTATTATTATTATCATCATCATCATTATCTTTATTGTCATCATTATTACTATCATTATTATTATCGTTATTATATTTATTATCATCGCCAATACCATCATTATCATCATTACTGTGATTATTATTATTGTCATTATCAATACTATAATCATTATCATTATTAGTAGTCTTATCCTCACCACCACCACCACCATCATTACTATCATTATTATTCATGTTATAATTGATATTATCTTTGTATTTTGTTATCATCACTACATTATTACCATTATTATTATCATTATTTATACTAGCATTACCATTATTGTTGCTTTTGTTGTTGTTTTTGTCATTTTCATTATCATGACTATTTTGATTATCGTTATTATCATTATTTTGATTATCGTTATTATTACTATTGTTGTTATAGTTATTATTGTTATAATTATTATATCATTATTATTGTTATTATAGTGGTAGCAGTAGCGGTGGTAGTATGGTTGCTATCATTATTTTTATCATTATCATTAATTTGTATTCTTCATCCTTATCATTATTAGTCATTATTGTTATTATCATTGTTAGTATTATCATCATTTTTGTTATTATTATTCTTAACATAGTG
Organism: Penaeus chinensis; assembly: GCF_019202785.1. Lineage (NCBI taxonomy): Eukaryota > Metazoa > Arthropoda > Malacostraca > Decapoda > Penaeidae > Penaeus > Penaeus chinensis. The sequence goes on along the minus strand of NC_061822.1, from coordinate 33,170,469 downwards.
GTAGTGGTGGCCTTCTTTTTATTGTTGAGGGTGTTGTTCAGTCCGAGAATCCATCATTATAAATATCCGACGTCATCATGATTTTTTACTCTACCAGGAAATCTATTCATGATGTAAACAGATGACGTAACAATTTTATGAAACATGTAAGAGCCAGTGTGGTTTTTTCCCTTCACACTGTCCAGTCAATTCTTCTCCGTGAGAGTATGCCGAGGAAAAGATACAGGTTATTATATCTAACCCAAGTAACATTACCAATAAAATGTCTTTCTCTAATGCAACAGAGAGCGTGACACCGTCTTCTAGATCACGTGACTTTGACTCCGCCTCCCTGACCACGTGACTTTGACTCCGCCTCCTTGACCACGTGACTTTGACGGGTGGGTGTTTACCTCGATCAGCTGATTCAAACAGTACGACGCCACAGACGATGCGAGATGTCTGTATTCGAGAAGAAGAGGGAGGATAAATTGCTCCTTGATGACACTAAGCCTCTCTTTTGCAATATCAAGGAGGCCCAGAATACCGATGGACATATTGTGAGTGTGTTTGTTTTAGTTGTTTGTGTGTGTGGTTGTTCTGAAGGTATGTGTATTGCGAAAGGATGTGTGAGTGAGAGGAGTTTGATAACAATTGTGTTGGAAGGCGTGTGCTTTTTTTGTTGTTTTATGGTGTTGTTGTTGATAGGTGGTTTTTTTTTGTTTGTTTTTTAGAATCAGTTATTTTTCTTTAATTTGGAAATAATTTAGTGTTATACTGTGTTCCTCCGGAAAATGTACCTTCAATATAATGTTGATTTTCAGAGAAGTGAAAGTGTTTTCAAGTGCATACTGAGACCATGTATTTGTATATTTGTTGTTTAGAAGTTACGAAAGGAAAGACACAGATGAATCAAGGATCTGCCCTAATATTGTTTTTAGTCCCATGTTCTATTCAGTTATTGTCGTTTGTATAATAGGGAAAAAAAACTGTACAGCTTGAGTATACTAGGATAGAAACTACATGGCTTGCAAGAAAAAAAATAAATGGAAAATGTTTCCTCTTTAGATTTGCTTGTTTGCCAATACTGCATTTTACACACCATTCTACTAGTTCTTTTGGTAAATAAATATGCCATACATAAGATAAGTTCTTTGATCAGTAATGACTCAAACATAACTATTACATATTTTGGCAGTTAAAACATGAAATCATGTGCCTTGCTAGACACAGAAACATGAAGCACATCTAGAATGTATTAGAATAAATTAAAACATGTGTGATAATAGATATTAGATTCATTGAATTTAGGAACTGTCCTTGATTATGTGAACTCCCGATGGTTATTTTTTACTACATAATGAAGCTCTCAAGTATGTGTGCTTCCATACAGTGTTCTGTGGTTCTAAATATGGGTATGTTTTGTAATATTCAATTTTGTTTTTATGAGGTAAAATAACACAACACAATATTACAAGCTTGTGGGGTACATGAGGTATCAAAAGTTGATGGTAGTAGCAAAAAGGGCCAGCTTATAGAAACTGGGTTAAACAAATAAATTGATGAAAATCTTTGAGGAGAAAACAAAATTGAACACTACATTTACTAGAGCATATATGCTGAAGAGATATATATATATATATATATATATATATATATATATATATATGTCTATCTATCTATTTATCTATCTATCTATCTCTCTCTCTATATATATATATAATATATATATATATATATATATGTATATATATATATATATATATATGTATATGTATATATGTATATATGTATGTGTATATATGTATATATTTATATATATATATATATATATATATATATATATATATACATATATGTATGTATGTATGTATTGGCGCATGGATCTATACATGTATATATATATATATATATATATATATATATATATATATATGTATATATATGAATATATGTGTGTATATATATGTATGTATATATATATATATATTTTTTTTTTTTTATGTATGTATGTATGTATGTATGTATGTATGTATGTATGTATGTATATACTTTTTTTTATCAGTGTAAGATTTTTTTTTCTTAATTGTAGCTATTTTGTTTATCAGTAGTGTTTTTTCCTTCCTCTTAAAGTGAGAACTGATTAATTCTAAATAAATGTTACTCTTTAAGTAATAGTGTCAGAGGGAGAAGATAAATAATCTAAAATCTTTTCATTTCATCATCAATATTTGATCATCTACTTATTTTCTTTATATATATCATTATGGAATAATTTTAGAGGCTGCATTCATTCATGAATATGCTAATTCTTAGTAACAGTCTTACCTTGGACTAATATTGCAGTTCTCAATGTTCATTCGATTCCAGGAATATGTTTTAGAAGTTTGGCGTACCCCAGACGTTGACACAAGATGGACTGTAAGCCACAGATATTCCAATTTTGCGCAACTCCAGTCTTCCTTAAAGGTTGGATCTATGGTGCTACCACAGCTACCTCCCAAGAAAGTTTTTGGAAATACAGATAGAGACTTTATTAATGAGAGAAAAGTGGCCCTACAGGTAAGTATCTTGGTGGAGGAGAATGAGACATGTTTTTTATGTATTATTGTTGCTTTTTGTTTTGTTTTTTTCTTTTGTTTTTATGGTCACAATTTCCAAAATATGCAAATTATATGGCATACCTAATGATGTACTGTTATTCTCACTTATTGTTTATACATTTTATGATCATGTAAGAAAATATGGCAGCAGACAGTTAACCAAAATACAGTTTAGATTTTTTATGGCAATTTCTGGACTTTCAGAAATATCTTGACAACATATTGTCAAATGAACTACTAGCTTCATCATTACCAGTGAAAAAGTTCTTAGATCCTAAGTCATATTCTAGAAATTTTCAAGGTAAGGTTTGTCACCAGCTTTTATATGAATCCCATGTGAGATTGCATTATATTACAGTATAACTTTATATTGGTATTCAAAATTCCTTCTATTACTTTCAGAGGAGGCAAGACAGAATGTGCACATTGTCCTCAGGTCAGGAGGAAGCCATGAGGCCACAGAAGCCCTTCCAGGAATTGGAACACGCATTTGTAAAGAATACTTTCTGGCACACCCATTGGCAGATGCCAAAACGCAGCACATACTTTGGTGGGCTCCCTTTGGCCCGGACAGAGCCATGAACTTACGAGACATGCATGCGACACTCACGGCACTTGTCCAGTGTCAGGTAACAAAATAATTGTGTTGACCTCAGTGCTACAAAAGAAATAAGTAGGTAGATAAGTAATTATATGGCTAGATATATTGATTGAGATTGAGACATACATTGATTGATACAAAAAATCATTGATACTCTAGTAATATATAGAAGAATAGATAGAAAACAGAGATACAGATGGGTAGACTGAGAATTTTACAGTGACCTCCATTATTATTATATTCGTGTGTTTCCTCAAATTTTTCCAGCACCCATACATTGTTCCGTCTGTCAGCAGTGTGGCCACGGAAACCGGTGTGTGTGTTGTTCGGCCGTGGTTTCCACAGGTAAGGTTATGCATCTTGCTGTGTGAGGTTTTATGGAAACCTCATACAGCCAGAAGGCTTGGCATGATATTGATTTAAATTGGGGAAAAATTGAGTGGAAGTTTGTGATAACAACAACCAGCTGATGTCATTTATTTTAGTTTTATTTCCTCAGTTATGTGTTATTTCTTCTTTACTGCTGCCTTGAGGAATTTCATAGATGCTGAAAAGCTTCATTTCTGTTATGATTATGATTTTTATTATTCTTATTATTGATGTTGTTGTTGTTATTATAATAAAGTAGTTATTATTATTATAACTATAATTGTTGTTGTTATCACTGTTATTATCGATAATGTTGTTATTACTATTCTCATTAATATCACCATCATCATCATCATCCATTTCATTATCATCATTCTAATTACTTTCATTATTTTTTCCTGTTAATGTTATTAATAACAATATTAATATCATTGCACTCATTATTATCACCACCATTATTGTTATAGTAATTTTTATCTTAATTATTACCATATAGGAATTCTATGCAAAATCCTCTCTACAGGGAACAGTCCGAGATCAGATACACCAAGCGAAGCCACGAGGAAGTTGCCTGATGAAGTACACGGGAGAAAGGTTAAATCCTATCCCCCAGAGAGAGTGTGCCATCTATGGGAGACAGATTTTACAGGCTCTTTTATTCCTACATGAAAAAGGGTTAGGACATGGTAAGGGTTATTTCCTTGTATGCTAAAAATGTACAGGTTTGGAAATACGTTCACCAGAATGCTCTGACTTGTATAAAGTTGATTGTACCAATAGAGTTCAGAACTAATGAGCTGGTTTATGTAAAAAATTGGATATATTTAATGTTCGGCACTTGAGAATGGGTGTAAATAGGTTTATATTTATATTTGAAGATAAGTATTTTTTCACAAATAAGTTGAACCCTTTCACAAAATCAAGGCAAAACACAAATTGATTAAAAAATACCATTGGCAAATTTTGGCAGGGATTTTTAATTCTGTGTTAAAGAAAAAAAAAAAAAAAACATATGTATTCTCTCTGCTAACTTTAAAGATATAACTCCTCAGTCTCTTCCCCCCCCCCCCCCCAAAAAAAAAAAAAAAAAAAAAACGTACAAAGAATTCTTATCAGTCTTATAACATGATCACCTGAGCATTTTATCCCCAACAAATCCCTGGTATCGCATACATATACTCCAAGGTTGGATATACTATTTTTTAGATTTTGATGCACATCAGCTGGTTTCAGGCACACAGACTATATCCTTCAGAGTAGTTTTCATATGTAGTGGAAAGTATTCTTAATGAAAATATCACAAAGCACACTAATTGTATATAAGGTGGTGCTGATAATTCATTAGTTTTATATTTTTTTTTAAGTATTTATCATATTTATTACCTTTCCACACAACTGGACAATATTGTAATTATGGAATAATGTGTATATACACTATGTTATTTTGTAATATATTCAGATCTACTAAGATGTAACTCATCAACATAAATGCAATATTTACATGTATATCAGTTATCAAAAATATGATAGGAAGCAACCCTTATATAATACCATTAGCACACACTAATAAAATAGTATGCAGATCTTATAAGTACAATATAGATAGAATTTTTCTCTTTTGAAAAAGCTCTCTCTAGAGATTTATAGCTAGCACTGGGATATACATGCCTTGTGGTTTTATTCTCATAATTTTGTTTACACATATATAGCCCCACATCTTAGTTCCCAAGGAATCAGCTGTTAGGCTGCTTGATCTCAGAGATTAACCCTTTTCACAAATTTTCTATTTTTATTGCTATTACTATCTTTAACAACAGTATAATGATAGCAATTTCAGTGATGGTAATGCCTATAGTAATATTAATGATGATAATGATAATTATGATTATAATAATATTAGTTGGTATGCCTGGTAACTGACTCATTTATGACCATTCCCTTGTGAAGTTGATCAAAAACTCCAATGGATGCTTCATATGCCCAGCACCAGTGGGTTAAGAATGTTACCCTTGTGAAAGATGGTGAAAATGAGCTATATACTATAAGGATAAAATTTAGAATACATCTAGAATGACAATTAGGAAAAAAAAAACAATGACATATTTTCTTCTTGTACAGGAAGCTTGCACACTGGCAACCTAGTGATAGACAATAATGTGTGTCGCCTCCTGGAACTCGAGAATCAGGTAGTCGGTCTTCCCACCCAACTCAGGCCATTCATGATCAACCATCGCAAGATCAACTCAATTGAAGCCATTGACGTCTATAGCTTTGGCCATGTGTTGTACGAAATGATTTTCCAGAAGCGCCTGACGACAGACACATGCACTGAGTTTCCTCCAGAGTGTCCTCCTCTGTCAAGTAAGTTGGAGTTTTTTGTATGCATTTAAAGAGTGGGGGATTGTTTTTTCTTCTTTGGGCTTTTTTTCTTTCTTTCTTATTAATTTTCTTTATCTTTTTTTTTTTTTTTTTTAATTGTTGTTCAGCTTCTTACTCTTCTTGTTCTGATTCATATTTGTTCTTCGTTTTCTTTTTCTTTTAATCCTTCATTCTCCAATGTTTATTCTTTCTCTTCTTCTTTTTTCTTATTATAATTCACAATATTATTTTTCTTCTTCTTTTTCACCTTTTCACTTTTTCTTTTTCCCTCCTTTATCATCTTTAATCATCATCTCTTTCTCCCTTTTTTTCATATTGTTATTCTTTCTTGGCAATTACCTTGCCAAGAAGAATTATTAATTGAAAGCTATATCTAACTTATCTCCCATAAAAAAAAAAAAAAAAAAAAAAAAAGAAATCAAGGTTACCCTTACTAAAAAAAAAAGGAAACAGTTTTAGGTATCTGATTTTACACATTTTCCATGACATGAAAATAATGTACAAAGTTTCTCAACTAGTCTTCGTACAATAGATTTTTTTATTCTTTTTTCTTATTTCTTGTTTTTGTCTCGACCAGCCTTTCACCATATCTCCCTTTGGAACTGAACCTATTGTATTGAAGGGAAACAGGGATTTTGTCATCATCCTGATCTAATCTCTGATGCTTCCTCACCCCAATCTAATCAAACAAACACATTCTAATACTACACTTGTCTCTAAACACAACTGTATCAGTGAATACTGTCATGCCTTTCAGTGCTATCTCTCTTTTTCTGGGTTTTTAGATGGCGCTATATATATATGCTTCTCTCTTTATGTATCCATCTATGCATGTCTATGTGTATATATGTATAAATAGATAGATAGATGATACATATATCTGTGTGTCCATGCGTGCATGCGGATGTGCGTGCATGCATGTGTCTGTTTTTGTGCGTGCTTGTGTGCGTGCGTGCGTGCATGCGTCCGTGCGTCCGTGAGTGCAGGTGTGTGTGTGTTGGAAAGACCATGACACATCTTACAGTAAACCATTTTTGTGTATCATTTAATCACTATTAATATTTCATTTTTATTGTTATTATTATTATTATTGTTATTATTGATAGTAGTATTATTGTTGATGTAATTGTTGAGCAGATTATTATCATCGTTTATATTATTATTGTTCTTATATTCTTATATATAGCAGACTTGGTTTCTAAAATGATATGATATCCAAATAGGAGGAAGAAATATTTAATTGTATGTTAACAGAGAAAGCTAAACTACATTTTGTTTTCTCTTGTGTATCATGTGTTATTGCCTCACCAACCTCTCTTTTGTAGGAATTTTCTTGGAAGCATTTAGTCTTGGACCATGTAAATACTAAAAGAATAATGGAGACTGGTTATGCAATACATTTTCAGATGTATTTTTGTTTTCGGTCTTAATAAACGTTTTCTCTTTTCTTTTTTTCAGGATCTGTACTTGAAAGCATACTGAGTCCAGAAGCTTGCAAAAATGGCATACCTACTGTTGCCGGCTTGCTAACTCATCCATTCTTTAATCAGGTAAAGTGTATAGGAATTTGAATAGTAATAGATAAGAGATAACATTGTTTGTAATAACAGTGTCCAGAGGTGGATGAAGCAGATAGCAAGGGGCTCTCTACTGAAACAAATATGATAATGAAAAAAATCACAAAAGCAGTGTTTTAGTTATTTATCTAGCAAGTTTATTTCTTTAAAATGTACATGCAATGTAGGAAGATTGCCTTATTCATAGTGTATGTTCTCTGTTAATTTATATATATATATATATATATATATATATATATGTATATATGTATATATATTATAGATAGATAGATATTATATGTTATATATATATGTGTGTGTTTAGGAGTGAGGGAAAATTTCAAGGTTATCCCTGTTTTTTAAGTCCTCAGATGTGGCTACCCTCGGTAATATTTGTTTCTTACTTACATTTGAACACTTTGCAGGTTCCTCTACATAGCCATGAAAAACCAAGCCTGAAATTACCATCATCGGTGAAACAGGCTGTATCAGCCAGCCATGAGGCTTTGTTGACAAGATTAGCTGCTGACCAAAAGAAAGTAAGACAGAAAAATAGAAACAGACAGACAGATACCCTGTTTGCTGTTGCTGGAGAGAGAGAAAGATAGGACTTGGTTGATTGGTTGATTGGGAGAGAGGGAAAGGAGAAAGAAAATTAAAGGAAGTCGTGGAAAAAATGAGACAATAATTTTATTCAGTCATCACTGGGACTAACAGTACAGAATACATTATTGCCCCATACTGAAGATTGATTATTAAGAAATCAGTTATTTTTTCTACCTTTGTGTAGATTGGATAAAATCCACTTATATGTGTTGTATGATCATATATATACATATGTCATTGTACCTGCTTATCTGCCTGTCTGTCTGTCTTGGTGAGGGTCATGTGTACATACATGTGTTTGTGTCAAATTGAAGATACTATAAATTGTTAAAGAATGTATAGAAATATCATGGGTAATTATTTTTGGCTTCTTATTATTATTATTTTTACTCACAGGTTCGTCAGCAGAGAAAGTTGTCCAAAGCAGAGGCATTTGTTTCACAACAGTCGATAAAGAACAGATATAAAAAGGTATAAGTGCATGATATTGGTCACAGCAAGTAAAATTCTGTCAATATAATTTTTGTTCTCTTGAGTTTAGTGAACATATATGTCCCTAGATTATAGATTGATATCATATTATGTCTTTATATTACTTTTTTATGGTTTTATCATTATATCCATTAAAGGGCAGATGTGGCTTAACATTACATTGATGATAATTTCTTACTTCCTGCCATTTGTTATTTGCTAATTTTTTTTTTCCCCCACACTAAATGTATGACAGGATAATGCTAGTATGCCTTGAGTGCTGTTAGGATAGCTGTCACAATCAAGCTAAATAAAATAGGATTTAATCAACAAAGAAAATCATAGAGAAAGGAAATTGTTATGGGTTTATATACAGCAGTAGTAAGCCAAAATAACTTATTGCATGGTCATCCATTTATGAGGAATGACCCCCTTTGCGGACAGCAACAGGCTCAGATACACTACAGAGAAGCACATTAGGAACTAGGAACTTAGGAATATTGAATACCCTTTTGAAGTTTTTGCTTTATATTTCAGCATTTACAAGCCGACACAAATGGTATTATATCAGATTCCCAGAGATCGTCAGAAGACACTAGTCCAAGTCCTGGTAAGTTACCTCATCTCATATCACTTCAGTGGCATCATTTATACATTGTATTGAGCATGCTAGTTTCAGCTTTAAATATATAGTGAATTTAATACAAAAAGAGATAATAATGGTACAGTATTGTAAAATACTCATGAATGTTTTGGTTATTTCAGTAACAGGCAGTGTGTAAATGCAAATAATATATTTCTGTGTTTGAAGTGTTATAATGACTTGCATGTTTTGCATTGTATTGTTCATGTAATGATGCCCAATATAAGAGGTAAAATGTATACCCTCTACACCCCACAGGGTAAAATTAAGGTAATCTTTTATCTGAAATTATGGAACATACTAAGAAGAGCAAAAGATTTACAAACGTTCTCCTGTTTACTTATAGCTTAACTTGGGGTAGTATTTATAAATCTGTCAGTAAAGTTTGGTCAATGTGCAGTAGCCCTAAGATGTGTGAATGTTGCATGTGTAAATTTTGTTTTACAGTCTCATTTAAACAGTCATTGTACCAGAAATAATTCTGATTGGTTACCAGAGCACACCTTACACCCTCGCCCATCCTTACTCTTGAGTGTAAGTGCTCATGATGGGAAGGAAGAGCATGTCAGGAGGAAGAAGGTAAGGGGCAGGAGAGGCTTGAACATCGGCCGCAAGGGATTAGGCATATTTTCAAGCCCGAGGGTGCTCTCTGGTTGCAGTTAGAACAGTTTCTGGCACTCTGGCCTTTTATATGAGACTGCAACACAAAAGTGCCACATATGTGCAACCAGCCCTGGTACCCTTATGGTATTCATGCATCTTAACACTGGAAGGTTATGAGTTGTTGAAAGTGAAATATATATATATATATATTTTGTCTACTGACAGTTTTGAGCTTCCCCTCCTGATTTTTTCTTTCTTTCTTTCTCTCTTTCTTTCTTTTTCTTAAGTCTTTCATCCTATTATGCATCCCATATTCACTTTACATTGTCTTTGTGCAAAGTGGATTAAAATTAATAAAAAATTAAAAAGTATATTTCTAAATAAGAGTCAGTATAACATGATTTCCATATTTTCTTTGCATAATTTTTTTTTTTTATATATCTGATAACAGATATGCACTTTTACTTTTAATTGTTTTTTTCTGTTAGTTTATATATTATGAAAGCAAGGTTAATTAATTCCTGAGTTAGGGAACCTTGTCTAAGTCAGGTTGATGGGTATGCAACACTAATCAATAATCATGTTATTTTGAATGGATAACCAAGTATGTGATTTTTATCTCTTTCTTCTTCTTCTTCTTCTTCTTTTCTTTTTTCTTTCTTTCTTTCTTTCTTTCTTTTCAGTGCAAAATATTAGATACAAAAACTTCCTTATTACATCATGTATATAATATTTTGAAATTAAATGGAATAGAGTATCATATGTGTAACATCATTTTTGATTGTTAATTATATGTATGTACTGTAAGTACCTTTTTTGTAATTATGTTTTTGTTTTTTATTTTTTACTTTGAATGATTATTTTATATTCCTTTTTCTTTATCATAATTTTGACAAGGAATTAATTATGAAAAAAATAGTTAATGTTTATAAACTTTGCAGTAAAGCTAAACCTGAGGATTAGAATAAGGCATATAATTTCTTTCAAGTCAGCAGTGAATTAGATAACATGACAAACATTATCTGTAAAGCTAAAGGCAAGGTTTATTCATGACTCAGATTTGTAATTCACAGGTAAGCGGAAATGTGAAGTGAATCATTAAGTATTAAAATGTATGTATTAATCCATTTTATGAAATTTCCACTCATTCAAAAAAGAATATTCTAGATTCATCAGGTTGCTTTTAAGGTACATATTGAAATAAGATACATAGTGTAACATGTATGCAATTTATATTTTATCATACTTTACTTGATTTTTATGTTAAAAGGATTAATGTTCATATTTTTCTTGATTTTTTTTGTCCCTCTAATTTTATTCCCATTCGGGTGACAAATAAGATGTAAGTATATGTGATTATTTTGATAAGATAACTAAAAGAAATGTGATTCTATCATGTGTTACATGTTGTGATTTTTCAGTAAATCAATTATGATTTGTCTTCCAAGCTGTTGACCAACAAGGAAACACAAGATGGTTAGTATGACAGTGTAGTAGATTTTGTATGCTTTGTACATAGTAGTTTGATTAGCATTCACTTCATATCTTTTCAGTTTCTTCTGTCAAATGGTCTTTGCAGCATTTCTTCTGTTAAAAAGGCTTTGGTCTCTCTCAGTTACCTTTCTTTATTTCAGCATTGTTGTGTAATTTTAGTGGTATCTTCCTGATCTGTAGCGGTACTTGAGCTTTGAAGGAGCTGAAGTGTATTTGTTCATTTATTGCTGTTTTTATATCTTACCTTTATTTTGGTTTTGTTCATACTGCCACAAACCATTTTTTATCCATTTTTTCCCCCCAATACTGAAAGGAGTTGTTGAATTTATGTTAATCTTGCAATAATGAGGTTAACTATTGACTATGAATCCCATCTCCCATTTATTCTTTTACTGCAGCTAGGTAATTCTTTGTTTTAGATACTACCCTTGCACCCTAGAAAAAGAAAAAATATTCTAGAGTGCATCGTCATGAACTCTCCTTAGCATCTATCCAAGTATAAAAAATTGAAAAAGAAAAGCATAAGATGCCACAGATGTGTCATATGATTTTATAGTATTTGATAGTAGACTTTTAGGTGAGCTGCACCTTATGCAAAAACTGATTACTAATATATAATTAAAGAAATTATATATGTACAATTCTAGTGATACAATTACATGAAAAAAAATTCAAAAACTGAAAATACAAGTTGGGAATAATTAATTTCATAATATATTCTGAATGGATAGCCACCAATTAGGCAACAATATGACTACTACAATACAAAAAAAACACAAACTTGAGCAGAAAATACAATAAGCTAAGTTGACCAGGATTTGTAATACTGTACATTATTACAAAAGTGTTTCTGTCTTCTTTTTCTTTGAAATTGGTGAAGGGCTCTAGCTTCGTAATTTATTAGTGGTTCTAGCAAGCTTCTTTGATTTTGTTCTTTCTTGCATAAAAGCAAATAGTATTGCAAGTATTGATTAACACACACACCAAAAATCAAGCACACTGTAGAGAGACACACACACACACACACACACACACACACACACACACACACACACACACACACACACACACACACACACACACACACACACACACACACACACACACACACACAGATATATATATACACACTCACACATGTGCATATACACACACACATATACATACACACACTCACACTCACACTCACACTCACACTCACACTCACACTTATTTGTACACACACGTAATGATGATGGTAAGGATACTAAAATAACAGTAATTATTATAATGATTTAGATAGTTTATGAGGAAGATAAATTTCCTTTAAGAAAAACCATTACTAAGCAACTATTTGAGCTGGTAAACATCACCTATCTTTGAAATATTTTGAAGAAAAGATATTGTCACTTTTAGATCTAAAATGTACTTTTGCCATTACAGTTACTGATGTATGATTGAGTCCTCTTAATTTGCAGGTAGCGCCAGTGGGAACTCGAGTCTCTCACCGTCATTGGTAGCCCCACCACCTCCCCCTCCAAATCCACAACCCCCTTCCACTTCCACTGTCCCCCAGTCACAAGCTGGTCCTCCCCCTGCCCCAGCTCCTCCTCCTCCTCCTCCTCCCCCTCCACCTGTGGCCTCGTTCCCAAGCACAGCCACGCCACCTCCTCCGAGTCAGAACCAAGAGCGAGCTGCCTTACTCTCGTCCATCAGTTCATTCAAGAAGAACAAACTGAAGAAGTCCACAACTAATGACCGCAGTACTCCCGTTTTGTAAGGGAGACTACGTTTTGGGATGTTGTTGCATTCAGGAGCATCTACGGAAGTCCCTATCTTCTACGGAGAGGTCCTAGAGTGGGGATCTTTATCTTTGGTATTCCAGAGGGTTACAGAGTGAGATATAAAACAGAGAGGTTGATAACATTGGAATCTACATCGATAGATCAAGGGGCCTTGAGTGGAGGCTTGAAATTTGTCTGTATGTGATCAGAAGTGTTGTATTTTGATATTTAAAGATGATATATAAGTGTGTATGTATGTAAAAAAAATATATGTTATGATTTTTCTGTCACAAGCTAAATCAGTTTCAAGTAATTTTTACGTTCAGGTAATTTACCTGGTGTTCCTAAAATCATTCCTCTCTTTGTTTTACTTTTGTTATATCTGTCATAATTTCTTCTTTTATACATTGTAAAGATTTATAATAAGATCTGATTAATTACCACAAGCTCAAAAGTTGTGCTCTCTGAAAACTGAATGGTTGTGTTAGCTCACTAAGAAATTTTACTTTTTATCTAGTCAGTAGAAAAAATACTGGTCAAAAACTTTTCCTGTTGTTTTGATTTTGTTGTGTAACAAAGTCAGAATGTATTCCAAAAGGGAATATAAAAATCATGAATTATAGTTGGTGCAAAGCATTTATGACAATGTGTATTACTTTTATTAAAGAAGCCAATATGTAAGTTTACTATTTTATACTATGCTTATTATTAAAAGATAATAATTTAAGTAAAACTTTCAAGCCAAACTGAAGGTAAGTTGGCTAGAATTAGCATATTTGTGATTGTAGTTTACTGAAAAGTCCAGAAATTATTTTTAAAATTTCACATCCCGGGTTAATTTTTATGTTGATGTAAAAGGGACTGATTGTCATTGGCATATTACACAGATCACTGTTTGAGCAATGCATTTCTGTGAATAGCATGCATTTGATACAATTGCAGATTATTTGCAAATACATGCAATGAAGAACGTCCTGTGTTTTTTTATATCATGTAATTAGTGTCTATTATGATAACATCATGCAGTAGGGTGTCAAAACAAAGGGGATCCCAGCTCAGCTACAGTTCAAGAATGGAATGTCATCCACTCAGAACTTGCAAGCAGAGCAGTTCGTGATACTAAAGAGATCTTCGTTAATTAATTTTCTGAAAATGTAAAAAAGCAATTGTTGACCTGGGCTGCTGACATTTTTGTAGATTTGCAGATGGCAGTTATAATAAAAAATAGGAAAATAAGACCACCTTCACCATCACAGTATGTCTCAGAAATATTTGTGTGCATTTAAACTGCTCAAAGGCAAAAAACATCAACAGGTGGAAGTCACCTGCATCACTGTTATTATGCTATCCATTCAGCCACCACTTACCCACTATCTGCCTGTAATATATTGTACAAGTAACTGAGAGGCCAAGCTGTACACTTTGTATGGAGTTGAGACTGAGTTAAAAGGCATATATATCTATAAAATTACTCATGGTAATATGGTAATATCAGCTTCTGTAACAAGGGCATAAAGTTTTTTAAAGCTGTTGAGGCATCTTGTGAAGGGGATAAATATTGATATAACTGCAACAAACAACGCTAATTTATGTACAGCGATAGTACTGATTTTGCATATTTTTAAGCCCAGGATTTTGGGATATCCAAAAGGGCAGAGAAGGGGAACAAACTCAATTAGTTTTTCTGTTTAAAGTCTGGTCATACTGCAGATAAGGCAATGAAATTGTCCTTGATGGAAATTTTGTATGAATATAAGTCCCATTGTATTATAAGAAGTAATGTGTAAATAATGTCCAAAACAGTGAAAAAACAAAAGAGCTATTTTCTTTAGGGGAAAAATCCCTTAGGAATGTAAATTGTTTATCCAGCTGGCTAGCCCCTTAAAAATGCTTTCAAAATGCATAATATTGATACACACAAATTAAAGGAAGTAAGAAAATGTGTAAGGTGTAAGAATAATTTAAAAAAAAAAAAAAATCAGTGATATGTAGGTAGGATTTTCAAGATATTTGGAATCTTTACTCACAATAACAGAAAGTGAGAGGAAATAAATGCATATTATTGATATATTTTCTCTCTACTAAAGAGGATTCACTTTCATTTCAGATGAAGCAATTTCATATCATAATATGCCATTGGAAAGACAAACTGATATATTTTTTTCTTTTTGTCTTTCTTTCTTGTGATTTTAAAGATATTTTTTTGTGATCTTTTCATTTCTTTCTGAAGTGATGACACAGTATTATAAACGTATACACCAGTATGAACATTTTTCTTAGATTCTGAATAACAAAAATTGGGCTATCTATACACAAGTAAGCTATGGGGAAGATAACTTTTTTCTTCTTTTCTTTTTGCAATGGCACTATCCATTCTTTTTGGGTATTCCTAAAAAATTGATATTAAAAAAGGTCCCTTTCTCCCATCACTCTTGTGGGAGAAAATATGGAATGGGATAATGGATATCAAAATAAAACTGGTTTTGTATATATTCACATGTACAAACTTACTCTATCAATTATTAAAAGTACTACAATAAGCCAACTCCTAACAAAAGATTGTTAACTTGTAAGGCACCCCTGCCTGGGACACAAATCAATAAAATTGTCAAGATAATAATTATGTTATTAATTTTTTTTTTCATTATTTTTCAGCAAAAACAAAAAAGGTTAGGGGGAAGCAAAAAAAAGCTAGAAGAATTTTTTCAGTAATGTCTTGGCCAGTATTTTATTTAGTTGTACCCATGAGAAGGCAATAAAATTATGTACACCCTATATAATTTAGGTAAATAACTGTATGTAAAAATAGTAATCGTGGCATATCATTACTCTTTTTCTATTTAAAGGAACGAAGACAGTATTTACATAAACATTTTGTTATTTCATTACACTTTGACAGTTTGTTTTCATCATTTTTTCATATAGGCCTATTAGTAAATATGGGGCATATGGCACTCCAGATCTAGCCAAAGCCTTAATCTAGAAATTACAAAATGTCACACTCAATAAATCGACAAAGAAAGTATAACGTAAAGATTTTTTACGGTGACTTTATCAAATTTACTCCCCCCCCCCCCTCATGAAATAGAGAGAAGATTAGTCATACAGCTTGCTTTAGTTTCAATTATGTCTATTTTCCCTGTAGCTTTGTAGACCTGTTTCTCAAGGAAAATTGGGAAGTGATGAGAGAAAACATAAATATTTTTTGTTTAAGAACTTTATTTTTCGTGAAATACTTACACAGGGCTGAAGAAAAAAACAATCCAGACGGGTAAAAACACTTACAATAATGATTTCAAGCCATTTAGAGACAAGTTTCTTTCACCATCAAGTAGAAAGAAAGAAAGAGGATGCATAATGCATTGAAAACATCAGTTTCATTTTATGTGGAATTATTTGAGGTCAAAATTGCAGATTTAAGAATTTAAGTCGCTTTACCTAAGTTACTTTCTTAGAATCAACTTTTTTTCAGTGGGAGTTGAAGGCAGAACAAAGGCTTCCTCCAAATTTCCTTAAAAGGAAGCTTTCTGATTTCCTTTTATTAAGCAATCTTAATACGAATACCAGGTACTTCGCCTCCTGGACCCAGACACAGACATTATT
>NC_061822.1:33131299-33138799 GCF_019202785.1 Penaeus chinensis | reverse complement strand
ACAGACAGACCGATAGACAGACAGACAGACAGACAGACCGATAGACAGACAGACAGACAGACGGACATACATACATAAATACATACATACATACATACATACATACATACATACATACATACATACAGACGGACAGAGAGACAAAGAGACAGAGAGACACAAAGACAGAGGCAAAGCGGAGGCAGGGATAGAGCCATAGACAGCGACAGAGAAGGAGGTAGAGAGAAAGGGACCAGAACGAAAGAGAGAGAAAGAGCAATAATGGACAGAGATTTATGCTGTAAGATGTAATATACTTTCCTCCTCATGTCAGGTTTTTCCAGGTTGATTCATCAATCAGTTGTTTATTCAGTCCATTAATTAATCAATCCCTTAAGTAATCAATTCATTAATCAATTCCTTAATTAGTCCAATGATCGATCAATCCCATAATCAGTCCAATGATTAATTAGTCCCTTAACTAATCAATTCATTAATCAGTACATTAATTAATCAAGCCCTTAATTAATCAGTTCCTTCGTAAGTTTATTAATTAATCAATCCCTTATTTAATCAATTCATTAACCCATCCCTTCATTAATCAATTCATTTATTGATCCATTAATTAACCAACTCCTTAATCAATTCATTAATCATTCATTTCCTTAATCATCTCCTTAATCATCTCCTTAATCATTCATTTCCTTAATCATCTCCTTAATCAATTCATTAATCATTCATTTCCCCAATCTTTCCCTCAGCTGATCAACCAAAGAAACCAAACCCGAGGCCTCACCTTCATACGCCACTCGTACATGAACTTCCTGGCTTCTCCTCGCTCGGGGTCGACCAAGCGGACGGCCGTGATGTTCGTGCCGCTGTACTTGAAGTCTTGGAGGTCGACCAAGTGCAGGTCCTTGGAGGGAAGTAGTGGAAAGTGTTTGTAATAACGATGATGGTGGTGATAATGATAAGATTAAAATAATGTGGTGAAAAGTGTTTGTAATAAAGATGATGGTGGTTATAATGATAAGATAAAGATAATGATGTGGTGGAAAGTGTTTGTAATTTTGATGATGATGGTGATAATACTATAAATAAATACAATGATGTAGTGAAAAATGTTCGTAATTTTGATGACGGTGGTGATGATACAAAAATTACAATGAAATAGTGAATAGTGTTCATAGTAGTGATAATGGTGGTGTTAATGGTAAAAACTAGAATGACAATGATAATCCTGAATTAGTAAAATAGTTGAAAAGAATAACGGTGATAAACCTGAATAGTAAAACGATTTTAAAAGGATAATAATAACCCTGGATAATAAAAGGCTAGACACGAATAACGGCGATAATCCTGAATAACGGAATGATTAGAAAGCATAATCATATTGATAATGAATATAAAAATGATAAGAAAATGATGATGATAATCCTGAATAGCAAAATAATTGATAATGGATGACATTAATAACCTCGAAATGTAAAAGAATAATTGTAGTTACTTTCCTATTATAATTACCGTCGCCATTAGTTGATTATAATTAACATACTTTACAACAGGATAAGGACGTGTTGTATACCTATAATAACTTTAATTACTTTCATAACAACCTCACAGATCAATAAATCACATTACCCTACAATACAGAAAAAAAAATCCCCCCCAACAAAACAAAAACAAACAAACAAACAAACAAAAAAATTAAACAAATAAAAAAACATCCCAAAAAAACACAAAAAAACTCACTAGCGACGTTATGAGGAAACTATGCAGCGCCGTCATGAGGCCGACCTGCTGCGCCTGCTTCAGCACTCGCTCCACGTTCTCCGTCTTGCAGTCAAGGATGAGGTTGTACTCCGAGCTGATCAGGACCTTCCTCAGCACGTCCCTTTGGGGGGGAGACAGAGGCGGTGCGAGGTCTTTATCTATGTAAATACGTGTATCAATAGATTGATTGATTGATTGATAAATGTGTGTATACATATCCATACATACATATATATATGTGTGTGTGTATAAATATATATATATATATATATATATATATATATATATATATATATATATATATATATATATATATATATATATATAAGTCATCCTTGAAATCAACATTTTCCTTTTTATCATCATTACTATTATCAATACAATTATTAGTATTTTTATTGCTATTGTTATTGTTTTTATTGTTATTATTATTACTATTAATATAAGTATTTTTATCACCGTTATCATTATCATTATTATTATTAATATCATTATTATTATTACTATTATTATTATCATCACTATCGTTGTTATTATCATCATTGTCATTATCATAGCAATGGTAGTAGAAGTAGTATTGTTGTTATTATGATTACTATTATTATTGATGTTGTTTTGTTGTTGTCACTATTATAATTATTATTACTAGTAGTAGTACTACTAATAATACTTCTACTACTATTATCATTAATATTATTGTTATTGTAGCTATTATCATTTTTATCATTGGTATTATGGCTGTCATTATTATTGTTGTTATTATTATTACTATTATTCTTATTGCTATCAATATCATTGACAATACATTTTTTATAACTATTATAATTGTTATTATTATAATTATCTTTATTATAATTATCCCTGATTTTGCTTTCTTATTATACCTGTTGTTACCACTACTACTACAGGTAATATTGCTGTTTTATTTTCATCAGTATCATCATTATTATTGTTATTAACACTGAGCAAGGCGAAATTGAGTAAGGAATATTATTGTTATATTGCTCTTTCTGTTATACCTGCTGTTACTACTACTACTGGTATTATTATTTCCATTAGTATCATCATTATCATTGTTATTAACATTATCATCCTTATGATCATTATTCTTGTTATCATTATATATTGGTATCATATTATATATCTTGTTATCATTATGTATAAGCTAAGTTAGCGAAATTGAGCAAGGAATTGAATCACCTTTTAAAAAAAGGCAAAAAACCAAAACAAAACAAAAATTGTAAATCCCCATTTCCTATTACTTGACCTCACCGTCTCATTTCTTCATTTCTTACTCTTCAACTTTCCATTCCAAGCAAACACAACATAAATGTTCATTCATTTTAGCATATCAACTTCTTTTCATTCGTTGATATTTATATGACTTCAAATGCAAAGGAATCAATGCAATGAAAATTAGGTAATATTAGGTTAGGAATATATCGCGGTCAGTTTCATGAATTCTCTTGGGTTAAATTCCCTTATCTGAGAGTTTGATTCTCTCAGCTGCGAGGTCGATTGTCTTTCCTTATAACTTTCGTTTTTATGACTATTAGAAATGTACTCATTCCGCCTCTGCAAGTCGTTGAATTCTCATAACATTTATATTTTGACGAATTTCTTATCGTTCTAATACGAATTCCTTTCCCCATTAGATGGCTTATATTTTCAATTTCTCATTATTGATGCTTAATTCTGTATCCGGTCAGATGCCTCGAAGTCTTGTTATATGCGTCCATAGAATCGAGAGCAAGAGATCTGATCCATATGTAACTATTTTTGTTGGCAAGTAAGGGATATTAGCAGACCGTTGCTATACTCTACGGTGACAAGTTCGGTTGGTTCTGGGCAACGTATTTTTGTGTTGAGTTTGTCTCCGAAGTAAGAATGGGCGTTTGCACCTATTTTCCTCGTCTGACAAAGAGGTACATGATATGACGGGCTTGGATTGCAAGAAGGCGTTTTTGAAGACTGAGGACGGCCTAAGTTAGTACGTAAAATTGATGTAACATTCGTTTCAATACGCTTTGTTCTTTGTTTGGAGGAGCACTCTTCTGCCCCCGCGATTCGGGGGCAATTGAATTATCGAGTATGATAATTATTCGCCGACTAATCCTCACATTTTCATTTTCTTATTAGGGCTGATTGCATGATATGAATTATTCTGAGGACATTGAATGGGGCTTTTCCAAGTTCGCGCTAGAAGTCGGTTGTCCGTTGCAGATTTGCAAAGTGGAGCAGGCCTTGCACTTATTTTTTTCGCGTCCTTATTTCACATTCCTTCATCGTCGATTGTAAAATAAGTAGATAGGCCATAATTCGAATCAGGACTTTATCATCTTAATAGCCATGACTCTTGATGTACTATACAATTACTAAATAAGAAAGGTGATCATATGAACGATATAAACAAAACAGCGGTCTGAATTTTCCTTTCTTTAATTGCAGTTCTTTCTAGCAAGGATAAATAGACCGGCCGCTTATTCATCTAAACTGAACTTCCATAAAAATCATAACAAGTAAAAACAAAAAAAGGAAAGTAAAATCAAGTGTATTAGCTGAGCTGATATCTGTGAATCCAAAATGAAGTAATTGGATCGAAGGATTTATGTGTGGAATCCCTGAACTAAGAAACCATGCTACGTCGTGTAGTTCTTGCAAAGACGTTCTGTTGATATGCAACAGACCCTCACGTCACCTATTCGTGCATCAGTCATAATTTAATTTCGATATTGAATTAATCTGGCATTGCATTCATTCTTGTCTTTCGTTCTTCATGTTGTTATTATGAGCGCTCTTCATTCGTGGGTGTGACTTACTAACCCCTGGTAATATAGGATTCTTAATATAGGATCTTATAACAGTAGTCACATTTCCAATAAATACATACACATACACAAACAGAAAAACACACACACACGCACGCACACACACACAACCACACACACACACACACACACACACAAACCAACAAACAAAAAAACTCAAAAACAAAAAAAATAAACATTCGAAAAACACACGAACACACGAACACACCCACTCACCTGTAATCCCTGTGATCAGGCAGCTGTAATAAGGTGATCTTGTACTTCTTGGGCGGCACCTTAAAGAGCTCCTGGAGGCGAACCAAGCCGTCATTGTCCTCGTAAAGGATCGTGAAGGATGTCCACTCGAACTCCCGGACGAGATCGAAGTAAGCCTGGGAGAGAGGAACGCTCCTTTAGACGCTGATGAGGAAATTCTTAAGACGGGTGTGAGGAAAATATTTGAGACGGTGGTGAGAACCTTGAAAACAGTGGTGAGGAAATTCTGAAGACGGTGGGGAAGAAAGCTTCTTCAGGAACTAGTAAGGAAAATTCTCAAGACGGTGGTGAGGATTTGTTTTAAATACGGAGGTAAAGAAAATTCTGAAGCTCCTTAAGGAACTGGCAAGGAAAATTCTTAAGACGGGGGTGAAGAAAATTATTAAGGCGGGGGCAAGTAATATTCTTAAGAAATTGACTAAGAAAATCCTTTAGGCAATGGAAAATTAAGGAACATTCTTACGGCACTATTGGTAGGAATAAATAAAAAAGCTATCTCTCTTCACACAAACACATACAGACACACACACACGCACACACACACACACACACACACACACACACACACACACACAAACACAGACTCACACACATACACACACAAACAAACAGACAATCAAACAAACACACACACAAACACAAACTCATCCCAACACTAACAACACCCACACAACCCACCCTTTCCCTCACTTCTCTCCTCACTTACTTTACTCAGCGAGAACGGGTGAGGATACAGATTTATCGAGTAATGCTCTCGCCTCGCTCGGTAATCCCAGCGCGTCTCGATGTGGGGGATCTCGAGGGCGTCGCAGATGCTCTGGACGTGGGCGGAGGCGCGTTCCGACTGAGGACCGAAGATCGCCGCCACGCCCGCACGCACGTAGGAGCATACTGTGGGCGGGGAAGGAAAAATGGTAGAAGATCGGGAGGTTCATGAGGAGGAGGAGGAGGAAGAGGATTATGATGATACTATGATGAGGGTGATGATAATGATAAATGGTAATGATAATGATAACAACAGTGATGATGATGATGAGGATAATCATAAGAATGATGATGATAATCATAATACTGATAAATGGTGATGCCAAAGTAACAACAGTGATGATGATAATAATGATTATATTAATAATAAAGTTATAATGATAATAATAATAATAATATAATATAATGATAATAATGATAATAATATAATATAATGATAATAATAATAATAATAATACAATTATAATGATAATAATGATAATGATAACAGTAATAATAATAATGGTAATAATGATGATAATGATAATGAGAGTGAGAATAATGATGATAACGATCCTGTGCCTACATCATAACTAATCTATCATCATGCCCGTTATCCAGTGTAAAAAGATTCTTCCAAATTGCGATTCATCTTAGAAAACTGTGTTGCTAGGAAAGTGATTTTTTTTAAAGAAGTGGCTGTAAATATCTGCCCTTTCTTCATATGGTTGATTGTTGGAGCTAGATTTTTTTTATCGGTTAAGGCCAAAATAGAAATTTAAAATAAGTGCGATAGCCTTTACGGAATAGTGTCCCAATTATATGAAAGTAACATTCTTGACAGCTGAACACACAGTAGTTTCCACAAGAGTTCAGTGTGTGTGTTTGTGTTTGTGTTTACGTGTGTTTGTGTGTACGTGTGAGTGTTTGTGTGTGTGTGTGTGTGTGTGTGTGTGTGTGTGCATACATAAAAGTGTGAACAGGTGATTAGCCATTCCTCATCGAATTCCTTGTGTCTCCTTGTGTTCTCCTCCGACTACCGATAACTCAGAAAATGCCTTTAGAAATTACTTAAGAGAACGTTACCTTCTCTTATCTCTCCCCCTGCCCCCTTTTCTCTCCAGGTATTGTCACGGCCCGCGATAGAGCTCCGACCTCTTTCACCCTAAGCCTAGATGCTGTTATGAAGTGAGTTCCTTCCGCACGTGGCATTCCTCTGAATATAGAACAGGCTTTTGTGATCCCGCAGACCCTCAACACATTCTTTCGTGACATGCTTATAAGTAGTGTGTCTTGTGGAGGGTATTGTTAGGATGCAAAGTGTAAGCTACGGATTCTTAAAAGTTTTTCTCTCGTATTAGTAGTGTCGACTTTTGTGTATCGTTCTGTTTTTTGGTTTGTTTTTCTTCTTTTCTTTTCTTTTCTTTTTTCTTTTTCTTATCGGGAGTGTTAGTTCTTGCGTGGCTTTATTTATATGTGTATGTGTGTATTTATTTATATATGAACCGTATTTATGTTGACAAATGTAGAAAAAGATATGAATGAGAATTGTGATGATATTCATTCTCATTCTATATTTGCATATGTATATATATATATATATATATATATATATATATATATGTGTGTGTGTGTGTGTGTGTGTCTGTGTGTCTGTGTGGGAAAATGTGTACATGCGTGTGTGTGTGTGTGTGTGTGTGTGTGTGTGTGTGTGTGTGTGTGTGTGTGTGTGTGTGTGTGTGTGTGTGTGTGTGTGTGTGTGTGTGTTTATATATATATATATATATGTTCCCAAACATTTACTGGGCATTGATTACTGTCGCTGTGTTCATCGTCTCTTTGCGAATTTCTAACGTTCATTAATTGAGAAAGATCGCTTGTCTTACTTGTTGGGTTTGCCTTTTTTATTTTGTATTTTTTT
>NC_061822.1:33122320-33123699 GCF_019202785.1 Penaeus chinensis | reverse complement strand
AAAAGCGCAAAAAAAATCTTGGCAAGTCGAGCTATAGAGGAGACAGTAACGTTGCGAGTTCCGGTTGGCTGCGCGTTGGCTGAACAAAAGAGCATCGGGCAAGTGATTCTAATCGGGTTTAGTGAGTCGTCGCGCGGGTCACAATGCGACGTTCGGGCATATCATAAACTCCTCTGTGAAATATTAGCCGCGATAACACCAGACTCCACCTGCTATTTCTCCCTGGGTAAAAAAAAAAAAAAAAAAAAAAAAAGAAGAAGAGGAAAGGAAAAACAAACCGGGTAGAATTCGTCTTGAGTAAATAATATTAAAAGCCACGTTCGTTTTGTTGACAAAGTAAGCTCGGTGGACGGATTGTGTGTGTGTGTGGTTGTGTGTGTGTGTGTGTATGTGTGTGTGTGTGTGTGTGTGTGTGTGTGTGTGTGTGTGTGTGTGTGTGTGTGTGTGTGTGTGTTTATGTGCGTGTATGCGTGTATATCATTACGTTTAGTTACAATATAACAAATACAAGGCCACTTACTACAAAAAAACAAGTAATCAGACGAACAGACAGACAAATAGACACCGAATATTTGACCTTCGACGAAACCCACCTGCTTCTGTCGAGATTCTCCTGCACGAACTTCAACTAATGAATTCTAAAGTACGAAAGTCTTATTAGTGCATAAGGATGAATCATAAAGGTCCCTTATGACACCCTCCCATCCGAACTATCATAAATTCGCTACAAAATCATGAGTTCCCTGTCATGGGCTGACTGTCACGACGGTTTTCATATGCATCTGTCTGTATAAAATATAAAGTTATTTTCTTTGATTATGATATTAATCGTGCAATCAATTCAACTAATTGCATAAAGTCATGCTTTTCACGATTTTTTATAGAGTTATTCTGCAATGGGAAGGGTTAAATGAAAGATAGATTTTTTACACTTGATATTAAGTAATTAGATGTAAGTAAATGATTATACATTCAGTCAGTAATTAAGAACTAAGTAAGTCATTAGATATTCAAAAAGTATTTTAGTACTAATTAACTGATAAGAAACTTTAAAAAAACTAAAAAACTAAAACGAAATCGACCGATTTGAGTGAAGAGGGAAAAGGGGCGGTGATAAATAGATAAATAGATAGATAGGTAAGTAGCTAAATCTTTAGGTAAATAGATAGATAAATTGAGGATAGATAGATCGAAAATATATATAGAGTGATAGATAGTAAGATAAAGTGGCTGATTGATTGATAAAATAGACAGAAAGATAAAGAAAATATAAAGAGATTGATTGATAGATATGTATATAAACAAAAGGATAGATAAATGGATAGATATATAGAAAAAAAGATAGATTGATCTACATATCAATAAACACATAGATATAT
>NC_061822.1:33099820-33102320 GCF_019202785.1 Penaeus chinensis | reverse complement strand
TAGAACTATTAGTCCTATTATCATCCTCGGTTTTGTTCTTTTCCCCAAAAATGCGGACGGATTTTGCGTCTATGTTCTACGAGAGGCATTTGAAGTTATTTTACGAAGCGCATTATTTGTTTCATTCATTTTTTTTACCCTTATTGCCGCTTGTTTTTATTCCTTGTTTCATTTTTATATCATACTCTTCTTGTCATTTCGTACTTCCCCTGTCCGCCCTTGTTTCTCTCGCTCTCTCTCTCTCTCTCTCTCTCTCTCTCTCTCTCTCTCTCTCTCTCTCTCTCTCTCTCTCTCTCTCTCTCTCTCTCTCTCTGTTCTTTTCTTCTTATTCCGATTCCTACACCATAAACTTATCACACTTTCTCCTCCCCCTTTCTTCTGGTCTCGTGGTCTCTCTACACCGCACTCTCCTTCTCATCCGCTCTCTGACATTCTTCACAAATTGTTTCTTTCTGGTCCTGTCCCCCTCCCCCCCCCCCCCCCTCTCTCTTTCCCTCGTACATTCTCTTCTCGTTCCTCTTGTTATCTCTCTCTTCACCCTCTTCCTCTCCTCCTCTCTTCCTCCCTGTTCCCGTTTTAGGCAGCGGAAGTTAGTTAGGACCAGGTTAACTTCACGCTTTCCCCGCGGTGAAGTTAACCGCCAAAACGATCGGATTTTCTGTCTGTTTCTTTCTTTATTGGTATGTGTCCTATTCTTCGTGCTGAACGCTGTCTCCGCCGCGTCTCGCTGAGGACTCAAGGAGGGTTTAGCGGAGAGTCGCGAAGCCTTGCGGGAAATCATTGGTATGTTTGCTAGGCGTTCGCCGGCACTCGTATTAAGATTATGATGTGAAGAAAGTGTGTGTGTGTGTGTATACATTTATAGATATATATATATGAATATATATATATATGTATGTATATGTATATATATGTATATATATGTATATGTAAACACACACAGCCTTATGCACAAACATAAACACACACACACAAAACACAAACACACACACACGCACACACACACACATACACACACACGCACACGCGCACACACACACACATTTATATGTATATGTATATATGTACTTATATATAATGTATACGTGTATTTTTCCCGTAGCCTTAAATTTATGTTGGGGATCGCGAATGAGCCGGAGCTTCGGGCTAGGCGTCGCGAGTATAAAAACTTTAGGAAACAAGTGCGCTAGAATTTCGAAATTTTCTCCTTGGGTATTACATTTATAACCCAGCATGACTTAAATAAGAGTATTCTTCGAAAACACCGTTGTATGAAATAATAAGTAAATAAAATTATGCCCTCTGAGCACTATTTCTAAAATCAGGCGGTTAGTGCTTCATACGATATGCTAGATGAACAAAAATAGAGGTCGTTTCCTTTACGTGTAGGCGCATGTACTGCATAGATGAAGATACAATGGTGAGACATACCAGCAATAATACTATCAATACCACCATGAAGATTCGTATTTTTAAAACTAGCTTATTACCCATTATGCTAACATATATATTTTCCATATCAAATGCAGATAGATATCAGCATTACACACGCGTGCCGAAGCGGAATCTTCCCGACAAATGTCCTTATTTCCATTACGTGTATAGGAGTACGGCAAAAATCGAAGAGAAATTTGCCATCGCAAAATTTTACAATTACGACGTCTGAACTCACCTCCGCTACCGTGACGTGGCCGCTCCGCCATTTATCCGGGTATAATATAAATTCTTATATTATACCCGGCTAAATACTTCTTAAACTTCATCATACTCTAGCTCATCAAAAGAACGTTCTTCTGTACAGCATAGTGACGAAGCAGCGAACCGTAATATTTAATAATATTAATAACTATTCCCCTCACCACTATCCGCCACGATCGAACCGCCAGCATTTAGACGAACCACTGACGCATTCGAATCAGCCAATGATAGACGTCGAACCATACCAGCCAATCATCGTACATGATATATTGATATTAAACAACCAATTACCGTTCGCTAAGTTGAGGAAAAAAGCCAATTAGCGTTGCCCCTTCACCTTGTAGAAGACCGTTGGAAGAAGAAACTCCAAGCAGAGTTTTAAAGCAAAAATGTGGAAATAACCACAAAAAGGTTAGTGTAAATATAACCGTAATATTTCAGTCGTAGTATAGGTCTCCACAAGAGGGGGGGGGGGGGGGGGGACCGCGCAAGAAATGCAAATGGCGTCGAATACGGAAATTCGGGTATGGGGGAGAAAGTGAGGGAGATTTTGAAAAGAAGAGAAAAAAAAAACTTACAAATGATGATTATCATTATAACGTTGATGGTAATATTAATAGTAATGATATTAGCAATAGCAACAAATAATTATAATAACAATAATAATTATATTGTTGATAACATTTTAATACTAATGATGATGATAATAACAATTATAAGGATAATATCACAATGATGATAAATTATATGACTCCTCTACTAATGACGATAACGACAATAACATCTTAATGGTTTTCTTAAT
>NC_061822.1:33089820-33094820 GCF_019202785.1 Penaeus chinensis | reverse complement strand
TAGCACCAGAGCAGAATCCATCCCGCGCCCCAATAGTGAATTGTGCTCAGTGACACTTCTCAGCGGAGAATGGATTATATAAAACCTAGTAGAATGACATGATAGTTTCCCCGAGTATGGAATGGGGATTTTGTAATGATTGCATTTACGAAGAAACATGAGCAGAGAATTAGAGGGGAGGGTGAACAGAGATGGGGGGATAGGGAGGGGAGTTAGAGTGAGGAAGGGGAAAGGGAAAAGGGGAAGAGGGGAAGAGGGGAAGCAGGTTGAGGAGAAAGACAGAAGGTGACCAGATGTTATGCATGGCGTTGCGGAAACCTTTTATAAGCATATTCAAGACTTAATGAATTCAGGATAGGGAAACACATTTACGAAACTGTTGTTAATGTTATAGAA
Organism: Penaeus chinensis; assembly: GCF_019202785.1. Lineage (NCBI taxonomy): Eukaryota > Metazoa > Arthropoda > Malacostraca > Decapoda > Penaeidae > Penaeus > Penaeus chinensis. Next base: position 33,094,424 of record NC_061822.1, on the reverse strand, counting down.
GTGTTGTTTAAGACAAGACAGTGAATGTGTTCCCACGACGATCCTTAACAGCTATGATTATTTGATTCCATAATACGTTCCCGCTACTGAGAGAAAATAACAGCGCTAAAAAGAGACATTATGTATAGCAGCTTCGCTTTTATTATCTTTATTGAGAGTATATTTACTATCACGAAGATTATGATTATCAATATTAATACTACCAATATTATTATCATTATAGTAAAACATCACTGTAGCTATTATCATAATATTGAAACTATCGATGCGATTATACAGTATAGAATATTATTTTTATTGTTATTATCGCTACTATTTTCATTACTGTTAATCATGTTATTATTCTTAGCATCATTACTATCAACGTTATTAATATTATTATTATCATCATTATTATCATCATTATCATTATTATTATTATCATTATTATTGTTATCATTATCATTATTATATAGAAAGATATATATATATATATATATATATATATATATATATATCCTCTCAAAGAAAGATAAGTAGATCAACAAATAGATATAAAATAATGACTAAACAAAGAAAGAACAAATAAATAAGAAAAGAATTATAATATTCACATTTCCGACATTTCTTTTGTATTATATCGACTGTTTTTTTCGTAAATCCCTTTCGTTTTGTGTATCATTCTGAAAAGATATATTGCTTGCACTCTTAAACAAGGCGGAAGATAATGTTCATAATAGTAAAGGCCTTTTTAGAATTGTATGACTTTGTACAGATCGATATAAATATATTTTCGATTCACAGTATTCACAAAGATAAAATTTCAAGTTATCTTTCCACTGTAAGAGCAAACCATAGATTTCACCTTTCGTTTTTTTCTTCTTCTTTTTTTTTTTCTTTTCTTTTTTTTCTTTTTTAGACGAGAACAAAATACACCTAATTTCTCTCTGTCAGGCACAAAATCTTCGTAAGTTGAAGAATAATAAGTAACAGAGACTTTTCCATTTCTTTCCCCCCAGATAAGCTTATCTATCCACTAATTTTGAAGGGAATAAGTTTAGGGAGGGAGACGATCAAGGGAAGGGGGAGGGAGGGAGGGAGGGGGGAGGAGTAAGGGGAGAGATGAGTCGTTTGTCTAGTAGATAGGAATAGTGTGTTATAATAATAACACTTATCACTATTATTATTAACACTACAACACTAACACTATCATTATTAACACTAACACTATCATTATTAACAGTAGTAGTACTGTTTGTCTTTGCTGTCTTTATTATGCGCGTGAATGTGATGATATGTATTTCAATCATGATAGTGATAATAAAGATGATGACGAAGAAGATGATAATAAAAATATCAAAAATGTTTATGTTGATAATGATGATAATAACAATAATGATGATAATATCAATAATAATAATAATGATAATAATGATACTGCTGACGATGAAAATTGTAATAAAAGAGTAATGATAACTATAAAAATGATGATGAAAATTATAATAATGATAATGACATTGATAATGATAATTGTGATAATAATAATAGTAAAAACTAAACTAAAACTAAAACAAAAAACTAAAAATATAAAACAATAATAATAGTCGCAATAATAATGACAGTGATAATTAAGATAGTGATGGCGATGATAATAATAATAATAATAATAATAATAATAATAATAATAACAGTAGTAGTAGTAGTAATAGTAGTAATATTAATAATAATGATAATAATAATAATAATAATGATAACACTAATAACAATGATAATAATAATAATGGTGTAATAATAATAATAATGATAACAAGGATGATGATGATGATGATAATAATGATAATAACAGCAACAACAACAACAACAATAATAATTATAATGATAGTAATAATAATAATAATAATAATAATAATAATAATAATAATAACATCAATAAAAGTAATAATAATAATAACAAAAGTAATGATAATAATAAACAAGTAATAATAATAATAATAATAATAATAATAGTAATAAGGATCATAATAATGATAATAAGGATGATGATGATGACGATGATGATGGTAATAATGATAATAACATAACAGTGATAATAATAATAATAATAATAGTAATAGTAATAATAATGATAATAATGATAATAATAATAAGAGTAATGATAATGATAATTATAATGATAATAATAATAATAATAATAATAATAATAATAATAATAATGATAATAATGATAACGATAGAAATAACAGTTTTTAGTATCATCATTATTATCGTCATTATTGTTATTATAATTATTACTATTATTATAATTGTCAATACGATTGTTATTATTATCATTATCAATATTATCAGTATCATTATGGTTGTTCTTGTTACTGTTATTGTTATCATATAATCATTATCATCGCCCGTATCACTGCCATTATTATTATTATTATCACTATTATTATTATCGTCATTACCACGATCATTATTATCATTATCACTATCATTATCATTTTCAGTATCACTATTATTATTATCATCATTATCACGATCATTATTATCATCATTATCATTATTATCATTATTGTTCCTAATATCACTACTGCAACTACTAGTATTATTTCTACTATTACAACTACAAATGCCATTAATACTACTAATAGTTCTACAACTACTATTATTACCATCACTACTGTATCTACTACGAATACTATCATTACTAATAGGATTATTGTTATCAACATCTTCAGTATCATTATCACTATATGAAAACAGGTGACTTATCCTCGTATATCTTTCCTCTTCGTCCTCCACCTCCTTGATAATTTCTCACTTGCTTCCTGCCCCCCCCCCCCCCCAACACTCTTCCTTCTCTCCTTCCTTCTCTTACCCCCCCCTACCCCCCTACCCCCCCAGGCGACCCCCTTTTTAAAGATCCACGCTTCAGATATCTCTAGATTAACTCACAACTTACCAGCTGCAGTTCATCCCCCCACCCACCCCATATTTTTTTCCCTCCCCCCCCCCCCATATTTCGTGGTTTAATCAATTCCCCTCTTTTCCCTCTCTTTTATTATCCTCCATTTTCTCTTTCGTTCTCAGTTTTCTCATTCTCCATTCTCCCATTCGTCGGTTTATTTCCATTCTCCTATTTTCCCTTTTTTCCGTTTCCTCCTTTTTTATTTGGTTTTGCATATTCCCCTTTATTCCATTCTTTTTATACTCCCCCTGTTCCTCGAATTATTCCACCCCCTCGTCTTTTCCCCTCTTTCTCTTTTCTTCTCTTTCTCTTTTTCTCCTTCTCTTTTTCTTCTTTTTTTCTCTTTCTCTTTTTCTTCACCTTAACCCCCTTTTCTTCTTTTCCCTTCTCCCCTTTCCTCTCCCCTTTCAGCGGTTAAATAATCTCCCTTCTCACCTCCCCTCTTTTTCTTTTTCTTATCTCACTCCTCGACTTACCTCCCCCCAAACCCCTCTACTCCCCCACCCACCCCTTCTCCCCAGCTTTTCCAGCTTTTTTCTCCCCAGCTTTTTCTCCCCATTTTCTGCCCATTTTTCTCCCCATCTTTTTCTGCCCATTTTTTCTCCCCATCATTTTCTCCCTATATTTTTTCTCTACATTTATTTTCTCCCCGCCCCTCTTCTCTCCATCTTTTATCTCCGCATCTTTTTTCTCCCCAACCATCACTCCTCCACCCTCTTCTCCCCATTCTTTCTCCCCCACCCTCTTCTCCCTCACCCCCTTCTCCCCATTTTTTCCTCCCCACCCACTTCTCCCCCACCCCCTTCTCCCCCCCTCTCTTTTCCTCCCCCTGCTCTCAAGACGCCCCTCCCTGATATCCTCTCCACTCTTTCTTGTCTCCCCGACTTCCCTCCTCGTGTGAGAGATATATAGTGGCTTCTTTTTCATGTCTTAGATAACAGACAGACAGACGAATGTGGACGAATGCTGTATGGAGTAAGATTTTTTTTTTTTTTTTTTTTTCGTTCCATTTTTTTTTTTTTTTTTTTTTTTAGGTTGTGTTTATTATTTCACTTATTATCGAGGTTTTAGCACGATCTTTGTCATTATTTTTATTGTTATTGTCTGTTTATATTTACTGTTGTCATTGTATTGATTGTAGGTATGATTATGAGTATTAGTCTAATTATCATTGTTATTATAATTATCTCTAATTCACGTGTATCGTGAATAATTAATATTATATTTTTTATTTCTTCGTCATTCTTCATACCTTATTTAATATATTCTTCAATATCTCCTTGAATCTCTTATTCACTTAACGAAAAGGAAATACTGGAAAGTAAAAAAAATATTTTCATATTTTCTTTTGTATTCAAACGTACAAGAGTGAAATCAGAGGAACGAGAGAAAGAGCGAGGGGAGATAAGTTGAAAATAGAAAAGGAAATAACAAGGAAATAGCGAGGGCGAAAAAAAACTGCAGAGAAAAAAGTGAAAGCAAGGAAGGTCACGAAATTTAAAAAGAGAAAGAGCGGAAGGGGAAGAGACAGAGAAAACAGATATATAGAGACAAAATCAATAAAAAGACAGAAAGAGGAAAACAGAAAATAAACAAAAAAAACAGAAAGAGGAAAACAGAAAATAAACAAAAAAAACAGAAAGAGGAAAACAGAAAATAAACAAAA
>NC_061822.1:33072320-33074820 GCF_019202785.1 Penaeus chinensis | reverse complement strand
AGGTTCTTTCTTATATTATATAATAAAATGATATTTTACACTTTCATGATATCACCATCTGCGTTTCTATGCATCACTCCAATCGCACACAGCGTTGCGAGCAGAACAAGGTATAGCCATAGTTCCACGTCTAATCACTGCACCAATTCTCACTGCCAGTCCATAGTCACTGTATAAACTCATATGCATTCACTATCGATTCGTTTCGTCTTTTTCCCAGCCAATCCCACAGGTGGCGGAGGGGCCCGGGGCCGGCGGCCGGGAGCGTCAGTCATACCCTGCGTGACGCGGCGCTCGGGAGGCTGGCGCGGCGTCCGGGCGAGACGGCCGAGCGATGCTGACTGAGCGGGAGGAGGCGCGGAGGCCAGGCGGCGGGAGGCAGGCAGCAGGCAGACAGGCAGCGGCACACAGAGCGCTGCCAGAGCGGCTGACGGCCGGGCTTGGCTGGCACTCAGGCGGGCACACTTGGTGGCTCTCCGGGCTGGCGCTCGAGAGGCCGACCACTGGAAGCACAGCGATAGGAAAATGGAGGACACCTTTTAAACCATGAAAACAGCACACGCATTCACAGGGCCGTTTCGACAACCCGGAATACAGACGAAGACAAAAAAAAAAAAATAGACAGACACACATGGGTAGCATTTGAGAAGGTCCCGGCATACAACAGCTCACTTGAAGCCTATCGGGCTGGCTGACATATAAAAAAAAAAAAAAAAAAAAAAAAAAAAAAAAAGAAAATTTCAAGTCGGGCCAGCGCATAAATCAAGGACAATAAAATAACCCTCTCCATTTGGCTGGCACACGGGCGAGGAGAGCACACCGAGAGCGCTGGCCCGGCTGGCACTTGACGCGCATGGCACTACTCGAGCGCACACGGGCTCCCTTTTGTTCCGACATTTTTATCCCTCGTCGTCGGTCCGGTGTATAGTGTTGATCCTCCTGGCTGGAGCCTCGCCAACGCCGCCGCCTGTCACACTCGTGGTTTCTGATGTACACAACAACACATTCCGCAGTGTGCGTGACAGCGCCTTGATGTACAGCGCCTGCCTGCTCTGACTGATGTCACAAGAAGTTACCTTTTATGTGTACGATATGCGTGTATGTTCAGTACATGTTCACACTGCATGTAATATTCCTAGATGTATCTCACCGATAATGTCACGCACTATTGAAAACACATTAATTTCTGCATGGAAAAAAAAAAAAAAAAAAAAAAAAACCACGCTGTAAGTACGTATACAACAACACGCTTTATCCGACGCACGCTGAAGCACTGAATTATTTTGCATTAGAGCTCATTCTGTGACGTTAAGAACATTCTGTGACGTTGATGATGTGCAACACCTTACTACATATAAGCTTGGTGATATATGACTGTTTCTCGAGTTTCTCTGCAAGGAGTGTCTTTATCAGAAACTAAAAAGAGGTGTTTTCCTTTATGCCTTTATAATGTGCAGTCATTTGTTATAACTAATCTCTTCTAGGGCGATTACACGAGCCTATTTGCAAGCCCCTGCAAAGTTGTAGCTTTATAAAACTTTTTGGTTCGCCTCGGTTGCACAGAACCAAGAGAGTCCAAGAGAGTGACGTGATTCCAAGACCATAGAAGTGCAGGTTTTCGGAGCACAAAGATTATGGCTCCAAGACATAATAAAGGAACAAAAAAATTGAAGGAGGCGCTAAACAAGGGGCAAAAAAATATTTAAACTATAACGTTCCTTTGTGGCGTTTTGTAATCAAAGCCTCTCTGTTCGGTCCAATTTTAAGTAATCTAACTTGAAATTAGGACCGATATCGGTTTTTTGGGGTTTTTTTTGTTTTTTTTTTTGTTATGAATGAGGACAGAATGAAAACAGGATTAATCCTTGATTGTGTCTGTTTCATCAATATGCATTTTCTCCAATTTTGGTTAATGATTTGATTAAATATAATTCTTCATTATTTTTACCTGTTTAATCAAAATAAAAACTAAAATCTTGACTGCATGAAATTGAACAAATAATTTAGCTCCCTGCCTATAAAATCAATCCTATCAATCCTATTCGCAATGACAATTAATTTCTGCTTGATCTCAGTCAACCTGCCAGGATCAAGGTTGTCTTAAAGTTATATAAAAAGACAGTTTGGACGATTAAGCTTATTTCGGTTTGTATTCGGTATCTGATCGAGGAAATCAAATCAATCAAGCATCTTATTTTATTTCCCTTTATGGAGTGTTATGGTTATTTTTTAAAATTACTTTTAGCATTATTTGCTTATGGTATTGTTTTGCCATTGCAAATGTTTTAGCTTATTTTGCATTCGTTTAAATATATATATATACATACATATATATATATATATATATATATATATATAAACGAATGCAAAATAAGCTAAACCACTTGTGTAGAATTATTTTAACAATTTCTACTTAGTACAATGTTTTCGCCCTGTGTACTCCGAGTTCAATTTAATTTTCGTTTATACAACTTTTTAGACGACTGTGTAAAATAATATT
>NC_061822.1:33059820-33062320 GCF_019202785.1 Penaeus chinensis | reverse complement strand
AGAGAGAGAGAGAGAGAGAGAGAGAGAGAGAGAGAGAGAGAGAGATCGAGAGAGAGGAATGAGGAATAGTAATAATTAAGAAAGTAGAGAAGAAGAAAAATAAAGGAGTATATTAACGGACTGAAAGGGGAGATATAAAAAACAAATACTGAAGCCGAAAGACAGAAAGAAAAAAACGATAGCCTAAAATTTACGAATGCAGGAAGAGTGAATAAAAGAGACAGAAAGAGAATAATCAAAATAAAGAAATCCGAAGAATAGGAGACAAAAGCTGACACAGAAACGAAGGAAATGGACAGAGAAAGATGAGCAAGAATCTAAAAGCGATAGCCTAGGCGAAACAAAGACGCAATTTAGAAAAGAAAAGGCAGGGAAGAAGGGGAAAAGAAAACCGGAAAAGGAGAGCAAAAGAGAGGCAAAGATCGAACCCGAGAATGGGGGTTAGAAAGGCTACAATGGATGCCAAGTACTGTGGGAGAAAAAATGATAAGACCAACAACCACATAGACCCGGGGCTATGTTTACCCCAAAAGACGTTTCCTTGGCATCGGCTTTGGGACCAGCGCGCTCGCCGTGGCCTGGCTGATGAACTAATGAACTTTCTACCGCTTCTACCGCGCTCGGTGGTGAACTCTGCGACGGTGAACATTCACTATCACGTGTTCAGTGGCTTGAAGTATCCAGCATCATGTACCTTCCTGTTCCTCTCGCCGTTAGATTTGATTTAGTTACTCCTTTACGTGTTATAAATTGTATACCCCTCTTCTCTGTATATCTGTTTATCTTCCTATGAAATGCTCCTTTTAATGATGAACGTTCTCACTTTTATGTGGAAATTCTACTCTTTACGTTTATCGTTCTCGAATAAATAAAGAACAGTAAGACAGCGAATACTCGTTAAATTATTTCGAATTCTCGCTCTTTCCGTATTCAACATTGATGATGCATGTTTATTGCGTGGTGAACCCAGTCGTTCTCGTGGTTATATAAACATCTTTAGCAGTGATGTGTGGAGCCTAACAAGCGATATAACATACCCAAACGATGCCAGTGTTCTACCCAAATTGTGCTTAAAGTCACGTGGAATTATGTGGTATGAGATGTTTTTATTTTCTCCACAAGTATGTGGCGTGTTCCTTAAAGTTTAATTTCTTTATGGGGTTTGCCGTGTTAGATATTAATTTTTGTTTTCGTTGTGTTTTTTGTCTTCTTGTTTTTCTCTAGTTTTTTTTATTTTCTTTTTTTTTTTACACTGAGTCGGAGGATTATCGTGTCTGTTTCTTTTATCACTTTTTTACCACTGAATCATTATTCTAGTTATCATTTTTTGTTCCTTTCATTAACTTGTTCTTTTTTGTGCTGACCCGTCCGGCTGAATAATAGAAGTAATAGAAAATAATCTTTTTATTTGTTGCAAAGTATTTCGATAGATAAACAGCGAACTACGAAGTAAGTATGGAAAGAAAACTAGGAGAAATATATAATTAATTATCTCCCTTTTTTCTCCTTCCTCCTTCCTCTTCCCTTCTTCCATTTTTCGACTTTCATTTTGCCCCCTTCTTCTTCCTATTTTTCTTCTTCTCTCTTTCACTCCTTTCTTCTACCCTACCCTTCCTCCATCCTCTTCTTCTCCCTCTCATACTTACTTCTCCCTCTTCACCTCCTCCTCCTTGCCTCCTTTCTTTCCCCCCCTTCGTCTTTTCCCTTTCCTCCAACCTCCCTTCTCCTTCTTCTCCCTTCTCCTTCCTCTTTGCCTTCCCTACATCCTCTTCTTTCTTTATTTCCCTTCTCTTTCCTCCTTCTCTTCTTCTTCCTTCTCCCCCTGCCTCTCTTCCATCTCCTTTGCCTCCTCCGCCTCTCCTCTCTCGTCGCCTCTTATCGCCTGTCCCTCTCCCTCCCCCATTTTCTCTCTCTTTCCCTTCTCCATATTTTCCTTTTCCTTTCCTCCCCCTCTTCTCAATCCTCTCCCCTCCCCCTTCTCCCTCCCTTCTTTCTTTCTCTTCCCATCCCTCTCCCCCACCTCCATCCTCTACCCTTCCCTCCCCCCCTCCTCCACCCTCTCCCCTCTCCTCCAACCTCCTCCCCCTTCACATTCTTCTCTATCTTCCCCTCCTCAACCCCAGCTCTCTTGCCTTCCCCTCCCTTCCTCCCTCTCTGCATTCTCCTCCCTCCCCCTCCCCTTTCCCGCCCCCATCTCTCTCCCTCTTCCCCTCCTCCTTCCTCTCCCCTCCCTCTCTACATTCCTCCTCTATGTCCCTCCCCCCCTTTCTCACGCCCCCTCCCCTTCCCCGTTCCCTCTTCCTCCCTCTGCCTCTTACTATTCCTCTCCCCTCACTACCCGTCCCCCTTCTCCCCTCACTCCCCGTCCCCCTTCTCCCCTCACTACCCTCCCCTTTCCTCTCCCCCTACCCTCCTACCCCCTCCCTCTCTCCATTCTTCCTCCATCTCGCTCTCCCCCTCCCCTTTCTCACCCCCCTGCCCTTACCCTCTTTCTGTTTCC
>NC_061822.1:33039820-33047320 GCF_019202785.1 Penaeus chinensis | reverse complement strand
TCCTTCTCTACCTTTCATTAACGTTAAGTCATTGTCTCCGTACAAATAATGGGTCGCAATTAACACGAAAATCTCACGATATTCCTAAATAAAGACCACACTTTCAAGCAGTGCTTAGTCAATCCACATGTTACGCGCCGCGCTTATCCGAACCGACCCTGGTACTCCGCGAGAGAATTCTATACGGACTATTCCCAATCTTCCTTTGAAAAATTATTAAAAGTTATCCTCATCGGCACGGTCATTTCGACTGGCTTTCTTCCAGGTAAGGTCATTTTATTGGTCCTCATTTCATAAGAGGGGCGTGGTAGGGTATCTGGGTGTGAGAAATATGTAGTAGCTTGGTAAAGATAAAGGCTAGTTAAATAATAACAAATTCGGTTAGGTCATAGCAACGAAACACATAGCAAGAATAATATTAAAGATTGATCAAGTCGAGATTTTACAGGAGCCCGGATTAAAGTCTTCGGTATTTCATCGCCCGATTTCATCACTACGGTTTGAAATATAAAAGCTAGTTTGTCCAAAGTTTGTCCAAGCCTATGCAGTTAGCTGATGTGATAAATAAATAAAATAAGCAAAGTAACAAACAAAAAATATATAGCTGTGACTGAACTTGCACCTTCGCACGTTACAGTAATGTCGCTGAACTAAAACTGACAATGGTGTATGTTAGCCATGCTATACTGCTAAACTCTTTCACTCGCCGTTTACAGATTCATGTGTGATTGGTTCAGATCCTTCGATCTTTTTGTATGTAAAATGATATCAGCTGCAATAGACATTATACGAAGTGAAATCAGGCGTAGTACAGTTAGTGGTTTTACTTTACTGCAATGCATACATCTTGTTCGATGCTTGGAGTCCAGGCAACGACAGAATGCAAAAACAGAAAAACACTAAAATCTGAAAATACATATGAAAATGAAATGAATGTGTGTATGTGTGTGTGTGTGTGTGTGTGTGTGTGTGTGTGTGTGTGTGTGTGTGTGTGTGTGTGTGTGTGTGTGTGTGGGTGTGTGTGTGTGTGTGTGTGTGTGTAGTAGTAGTAGTAGAAAATGTACCAGTTCTAACCAAAGATCATGACGTACTGGAATTTGTTTTTCCCCTTTCATTATACGGTATAAACATACACGTACCTTATTCAATCTTGCCACACTCATGCAGTTAATAAAGCGCATTGATAACGAACCACCTGCCATAGAACAATACACATTCTATCCCAGATAGAATATAGGGAGGGACACCACAACATCAATCCACACTATACACACTGTATCCATTCCCCACACTACGAAGAATAGTCTTAGACAGGTGACTGACTGGAGACAGAAGAGTGAGAGAATCGGGACGAGTGAGACCACGTCTGATAAGGATCTCGACATGTAGAAAAGGCTAAGAGGTACTTTGTGGTTTCTTCGGTCCTCCTTCGGCACCTCATTACCATACAGCGGGGGGGAGGGGGGAGGAAGAAGGGAAGAGGAGAAGAGGGGAAGGGAGGAGGAAAGAAGGAAGAGGAGGAGAGGGGAAGGGAGGAGAAAAGAAGGAGGATAGAGGAGTAGAGGGAAGAAAGGAGGAGTGGGGAGCAGGGAGGAGGAGGAGAAGGAGGAATGGGGGTCACAGAGAAGGAGGAGGAGTGAGGGGAAGGGAGGAGGAGTAAGGGGTAGGGAAAAGGAGGAAGAGCGAGAGGCAGGAGAAAAGGGAGGGAGGGGGGGAGGGAAGAGGGCCCAAGGGATCATTACGAAGTCGTTTAGATCCTTTTGTTTGGTAAACGCTTCTTCTTGTTCTGAACATGCAGCTGATAAGGCTTATCGCAGGCTTGGGAGAGGGAGAAAAGGAGGTTGTAGAAAATTGGGTAATTAAGTGTAAATCATTACTTCTAAACAAGGTAATGAAGTTTCTTAAAATGATGACGAAGAGAGTGTTGCGTTCACCACGATCGTCACATACAGTTTACTAGCTTAAATACAACGGTTTCTATTCAACAGAGATTTTATTCTAAAAAACTCCGTGATTATCATATTCTCTGTATTTCACCACACACACACATATATGTGTATGTGTGTGTGTGTGTGTGTGTGTGTGTGTGTGTGTGTGTGTGTGTGTGTGTGTGTGTGTGTGTGTGTGTGTGTGTGTGTGTGTGTGTGTGTGTGTGTGTGTGTGTGTGTGTATTATACATATAAATAAATAATATATATATATATATATATATATATATATATATATATATATATATATACATATACAATGTATGTATGTATATGTAAAAATATATACATACATATGTATATCTATACATATACATACATATATATACATACACACACATAACATACAAACATACATACATACATAAATACATATATATACATATATATATACATATCTGTACTTACTTATGTATGTGTCTGTGTGTGTGTGTGTGTGTGTGTGTGTGTGAGTGTGTATATATAAATAGATAAAGAAATAAATATATATATATATATATATATGTATATATATGTATATACCTGTATGTCTATATGTATATGTATGTGCATATATATATATATATATATATATATATATATATATATATATATATATATATATACAGGTATGTGTGTGTATATATACATACATATATATGTATATATATGTATATATAAATAAATATATATATATATATATATGTGTGTGTGTGTGTGTGTGTGTGTATATACATATATATGTATATATATGTATATGTGTGTGTATATGTATATATATGTATATATACATATATATATATATGTATATATATGTGTACACACACACACACACACACACACACACACACACACACACACACACACATATATATATATATATATATATATATATATATATATATATATATATGTATGTATGTGTGTGTCTCTGTGTGTGTATACATAAAGAGAAAAGGGTATTCACAATATATGCGCTTGTTTTTGTAATATATTTGTCAGTTAGCGTTTCCTGATATTTACGGCTTCTTTAGGCACAAATCCCTCGCCTGGCCTGGTTTCCCCGCGGTCGTCTGTCACCGCCGCGTGTCTGCGCAGAGCGAGGGAGAAGGTCGGCCGCCGCAGTTTATTTCCCGGCGTCACACTCATCTTCCCTCGGCGACGGAGCTGCAGCCGGCGTCTCTCTGGGTTATCGAGTATTATGAGGCTCTGTTACGTCTGTGTGTCGCGTTTCTGAGGAGTTTAGGGCATCGTAGGAACGGGTGCCATGAAGGGTGCCGTTCTCTGGGGGGGGGGGGGGGGGTGGCATCGTCGCCCACTCTATACTCCTCTCCCCCCCCCCTGACTCTATCTCTCGTGACGGCACTCCCTGGCACTGGTGACGCCTTGGCTGTGATGCTGACGGCTTTCTGATAGCACAACGCTCCCCTTATTTCCCCTCTGCCTCTTCCTTCTTCCCCTTCTTCTTCTTCTGCTTCTCCCTCCTTCCCTTTCCGCGACACGAATGGCATTAAGGATAAGTTGATAATGTTAATGAGGTAGACGTCCCCTTCTGTGTACAGGAATCGCGTTGTGATAAGAAGGGAATGTTTGGTATTATCCGTGTTATCATTGGTGTCCATTTCCGTAATAGGAAATTACAGAAAAGTTGTATGCTGATATGCTGATGGTACTCTCATAGTCTCCATTTTCTCAGGGAATTTTCACTCTAGATTCCTTCCTGAGAGATCGAACCCGGACCATAAAATCAGCCCTTGAATATGTAGACTTTCAGCACAAATTATTAATTGGATGCACGAATTAGCGCATTACTGTTGACCAATATTGATATATATAACGAGAAATATAAATAGCAATTATTTTCATGAAAGTCGATCAGTGTTTTACCAAATCCTTCTCTTTAAATTATCAAAAATAAGGCTTTAATGGTACTTTACTTTACCTTATTACCATAAACAGGATCAAAACAAAATATTACCTCATATTGAACTAAAATACCCTTCATAAGTGGCACGCACAAACCGTCATGAATGACACGTTAAAACTGTAAGTTTTCTCATGAGCAGTTGTTCGAGGCTCGAGAGGTGATAACGTCAGCTGTTACCCATAATGACCTTAGCCTCGCAGAAAGTGAACAGACACTTAGCTTAAATTCTCGCTTCAGCCAATAACCAGCGCGTTTATTTTCGTATTGTCATTTGTTGGGGATATGGAAGATATGCTAAATCTTCTTGATTACATTATTGGTGAGTATCACTTGCTACAAGCACGGTAAAGACGCACTTGAATCGTGCGCAGGCGGTGAGGCGAAGATGTATTAAAGATAAACTCATGAGATATGCGAGGACTTCATTAACCAATTTACAGCTACCCGATGGTATTTCACGGATCTCCGGTTCAGTTATCAGCCACTGGATTCAGTCACTGAAACTCGGGACTGCATCACTTGAAACATTTCATTGAATCGTCGAGACAAATAGTGGTTTGACTGATCTGAAGGTTCGAAGCAGAATTCGGAACGCGAGTCGACAAGATATGCCCACAATTGCGTATAAATTTAATATGTTGCACATTTGTTTGAAATTCTGCCCATTGGACTTATACTTATAATTTCTAGTAGAGTTTATCAGTTACGAGAGTTATAGATGGAGATAATTCCTTGGTTACAAATGGAGTTATAAATACGGTTTGTAATCATTATCATTAAAAATATGGATGCACAGGTTAAGAGTCGAGATTATAGATGGAGTTTTTAACAATTATCAGTAGATTGCCTTTTACTTCAGTCTGATGCGGGAAACTCACATTATTAACTAAAGACAAAGAGGTACATTATTATAATACATACACACGCGCGCGCTTGCGTGCGTGTGTATGCATGTATTTGCCTACATAGGGCAAAGCCACAGTAGACCAGCCCAATAAAAAAATCTGGAAATCCATGTACCAGTTATATGTATCGTGTATACTAGTTACAAATAAGCGGAACTTAAAACACTTGTAAATCTTTTGCATGAGTTAGAGGCGAATCCTCAGAGGAAGCACTTATATTATGGTAACTTAGTATCCCGCCCTCCCCTCCCCCCTCCCCTCATCCATTTCCCAGTATCAGGAAGAACTGTCTCTCATACCGTCATGCCAATTAATGAGTATGTGAGCGAGATAACACTACTCAGAAAGGACAGAAATGGATATAGGGAAGGGAAACGATATAATGAAGTTTATAGACTCTGGGAAGATATATTGTAAACAGTAAGCAACTGTTTATTCATAGTGTTGATGATTAAACATGTAGTAACGAAGTCTGATATGGGAAAATATATTAACAACCATAACAGTAATGAGGATGATACTTCAAGAGATAATTAAAAGCTTAAGGGTAATGATAACGATGATGATAATAATAATATTACCAACAATAACAGCAATTGTTGCTGTTGTTGTCATTATTGTTATTAACATGACTATTATTATTATCATCATTTTCATTATCACTATTATTATTATGATAATAATAATAATGGTTATTATTATAATTATTACTATAACCACCGTCACCATCATCATTATTGTTGTTGTTATATTATTATTATTATTATTATCATCATCAATATCATCATAATTATCATTATTGTTATTATTATTACTATTATTGTTATAATTAATAGTATTATCATTGTCATTATTGTTATTATTTATATTATCATCATTTATTGTTATTACCATTGGTATTATTTTTTATTACTACAATTATTATCGTTACTGTTATTATGATTATTATGATTATTATCGTTACTATTATTATTATTATAATTATTATTATTATTATTGTTATTATTATTATTAATTACTATCATCATCATCATCATCATCATCATTATTATCATTATCATTGTTGTTGTTGTTGCTTTGTATTATTATTATTAATATTATTATTGTTGTTATTGGTTGTTATTCTTCTTCTCCTTCTTCTTCCACTTCTTCTTTATCATTATTATTGTCATTATTGTTGTTGTTGTTATTGTTGTTGTTAACAGTTATTATTGTTATTATTATTATCATCATCAGTATTATTTTTATCATCATCCTTATTATTATCATTATTATTATTATTATTATTATTATTATTATTATTATTATTATTACTATTATCTATTATTATCATTATCAATGTTATAATTATTATTATCACTATCACTGCTGCTCTCATTATCATTATTATCACCATTGTAATAGGAATGATATCAGTATTATTACCTTCATCATTATTATCATTATCATTATCATTATTACGTATGCTACCATTGTTATTACCATTATTATTATCATTGTTATTATCTCTATCATTATCATTATCAAAATAACAATAATCATCATTATTACTTTTATCTCTATTATTATCATATTATTATAATCATCATCATCATTGTTATCATTACTATCATTATTATTATTGTCATTATCACGATCATTCCCATTGTTATTGTTGTTGTGGCGGCTTTTGTTGTTATTATCAATATTATTATTATTATTATTATTATTATCACACTTACCCTCTTTAATTTAACTCACTCTCATCGCCAATCACTCAAACTCATCCCTCCCCTTCCCTCCCCAACAATTTCCTCCCCTCCCCTTCCCTCCCCAACAATTTCCTTCCCTCCCCTTCCCTCCCCAACAATTTCCTTCCCTCCCCTTCCTTCCCCACAATTTCCTCCCCTCCCCTTCCCTCCCCAATAATTTCCTCCCCTCCCCTTCCCTCCCCAATAATTTCCTCCCCTCCCCTTCCCTCCCCAACAATTTCCTCCCCTCCCCTTCCCTCCCCAACAATTTCCTTCCCTCCCCTTCCCTCCCCAACAATTTCCTTCCCTCCCCTTCCCTTCCCCACAATTTCCTCCCCTCCCCTTCCCTCCCCAATAATTTCCTCCCCTCCCCTTCCCTCCCCAACAATTTCCTCCCCTCCCCTTCCCTCCCCAACAATTTCCTTCCCTCCCCTTCCCTCCCCAACAATTTCCTTCCCTCCCCTTCCCTTCCCCACAATTTCCTCCCCTCCCCTTCCCTCCCCAATAATTTCCTCCCCTCCCCTTCCCTCCCCAACAATTTCCTCCCCTCCCCTTCCCTCCCCAACAATTTCCTTCCCTCCCCTTCCCTCCCCAACAATTTCCTTCCCTCCCCTTCCCTTCCCCACAATTTCCTCCCCTCCCCTTCCCTCCCCAATAATTTCCTCCCCTCCCCTTCCCTCCCCAACAATTTCCTCCCCTCCCCTTCCCTCCCCAACAATTTCCTTCCCTCCCCTTCCCTCCCCAACAATTTCCTTCCCTCCCCTTCCCTTCCCCACAATTTCCTCCCCTCCCCTTCCCTCCCCAATAATTTCCTCCCCTCCCCTTCCCTCCCCAACAATTTCCTCCCCTCCCCTTCCCTCCCCAACAATTTCCTTCCCTCCCCTTCCCTCCCCAACAATTTCCTTCCCTCCCCTTCCCTTCCCCACAATTTCCTCCCCTCCCCTTCCCTCCCCAATAATTTCCTCCCCTCC
>NC_061822.1:33017320-33029820 GCF_019202785.1 Penaeus chinensis | reverse complement strand
AATAAAACAAAAATTATAATAACAATAAGAATAATTAAGACGACGATAACAATGATAGTGATAATAATAGGGATAATAATAATAATTATAATAATAATTATAATGATAATGATGATGATGATAATGATTGTGGTAATGATAATGATAATAAGAATAATGATAATAATGATAATAATAGTAATAATGATAATGAAAATTATGATGATGCTGATGATAAATTATAATAATAATAATAATAATAATAATAATAATAATAATAATAATAATAATAATAATAATAATAGCAATAATGATAATAGTAACCATCATGTAAATGATAATGATAATGATAACAATAAGAAGAAAAAGAACAATAATGATAATTGTTATACTAATAACATCTATGAAAATATCAATACTAATAACGATAATGATATTATAACAGTACTGATAATAGTAATGATAATAACAGCAATAATAATAATAATAATAATAATAATAATAATAATAATAATAATAATAATAATAATAATGAATAATAACAATAATAATGATAAAAAGGATAATAATAATAATAATAATAATAATAATAATAATGACAATAATAATGATGTTAATAATAATAATAATAATAATAATATATTATTAAAACAATGATAATAATGATGATATTAATAATGATAATAGTGGAATGATGGTCAACATCATTTAATTGTTAATATTATTAGCAACAGAATCATTGAAATTATAATCACTGATAACAATAGATGTAGCAGCAGTAATAACAACGTATAGCATATTATAAACAGTAATGTGATTATTTCGATTATGCTAATGGTAACCTTATCTACACTATTTTTTTCTTTTATATCTCTGTTATCTTCATACCTGTCACCATATCATAATCTGTGTTTTTATTTTTGTTATTATTATTATTATTATCAATATTATCATTACTACCAATATCACTATCCATATCATCCATCAGCACAGTCAAATACATCGCTACGATTGCATTGGTTCAATGCTAATAATCCGTCGGCGGTAATGGATATGCTTATACAATCAAAAAAATGGGATTAACACACCTTAATGATAAAACATAGCATAATTTTGCATAATTCTCCAGCATTGGTTGCATTGGTAAGGTTGGCCAGCCTGGCAAGGACGCAGTTACTCCTGACATCAGTGCGAACCTGGTAATGGATTCGTATTTAACTTACGTTTATTATCATACATTCCACAGATTAGTGATGTGCCCCGAATGCGTATGAGCCGTAGGAAGGCCATACCCAGAAAATCCCGGGGAACCAAGGAGGGACCATAATGAGGAGAGAGATAATGAGATGGTAGTTGTGCCTCGTCGTCGGCCATTTTGTTTTTATTATTCCCCGCTTTTAAAGGCTGGGAATCAATAGGTCTTCTGTGTGTCACGGCATTCGATTCACGGGTGCCCCATGGCTAGCTCGTGGCCCTCGGGTTACGCTGGTGACACACGGGCTTCGAAATATGGATGACAAAGTGATAGACATGTGGAAATAGGCTTTGAATTGTAGCGTTCCTTTGCGACATTGGAGGGTCCGCGGTTTCCCAGTGTACATTATTATGGGTTTTATTACGTGTTTCTTTAATTCCTGGATTCTGTTCTTGTTACCTGCACAGTCTTCTGTAATTTTTCTGATGTTTTGTTTCCTTTTTATTTAAAACAATGTTTTCCTTGCATTGATTTTGATTATTAAATCTGCAATTGGAAATTTTCTTTCTCTTCATGAATGTATGTATGCAAAATTCTTAATTTTTATAGTTTCTTATTTCAATAGACCAAATGGCAGTCAGTTCTGGAGTTCTTTTCCCAACCAAAAGAAGGTGAAAGATAATTATCATGTATTTTCTTAGGCTGACACTTAATTAATTCATATTTAAATACCCTTTTGCTACACTATGCAGCAATTTTATGAATAATCAATAATCAACACAGTACATGTTAATAGATATAGTTGAGTGTGTGTGTGTATGTATTTATATATATATATATATATATATATATATATATATATATATATATATATATATATATATATATTTATATATGAATGTGTATATATGCTGCATATGTATTTAAAATTGATTTACATATTTGAATGACTGGCTTAAAATTTTAAATGGATTTTTGTTTAGAGAACATATTATTGTTATCATTATTATTTTTTGCTTGCATTTTATTTATATATTTCTACATTTTTCAAATATCTTTATCTTTTTTCTCCTGAATCTATTGTAATGGTTATTTTATTTTTATGATTGTTCTTATTATTATTGCATTATGACCAGGCTACATAGTCATACTTATGAATATTATTCATCTAATGATTCATATTATTAATAGTAGGCTAGTAGTAATAGCAGTTGTGTTATTATTATTATTATTGTCATTATCCTTACTATTATTATTACCATGTTAATTGATGTTATTGATATCATCATATATATTATCATAAATTATTATTATTATCATTATCATTATTATTTATTATTATTATTATTATTATTATTATTATTATTATTATTATTATTATTATCATTATTATCATTATTATTATTATTATTATTATTATTATTATTATTATTATTTATTATTGTTCTTTTTATTCTTAACTATTAGTGTTACCCTCATCTATTTATTGTTATTATAACTAAGTTTGTCATTATTATTTCTTCTATTTGTGTTATCAATGTTATTATTATTTTTATTTCTGTGGTTAATCCTGTTAATGTTACTATTATTGTTATTATGATAATAGTTGTTGTTATTATTATTTTTGTTGTTGTTATCATTATTATTTATACCATCATCTTCATTGCTATTATCATATCAGTCACTATTGTCATCAGTCTTTATAATTTTAATTTTTTATTGTCATTATAATAATTATTGTCATCATAACCATTAGTAGTATCAGTAGTAGTAGTAGTAGTACCATCACCACTACTACCATAATTACAATTAAAATAATAATAGTAATGGTAATAATAGTACCGATAACATTTTCTTATTTTTTCATTGTCATAATCATTATTACTGTAATAGTAATAATGATATTTATTATTATTATTATTATTATTATTATTATTATTATTATTATTATTATTATTACTGTTATTATCATCATCATTAGTATTATTATTTATTTATTATTTTTAAATTGATTTTTCTTTAATCATCATCACGATATTGTTATTTTATTATTATTGTTATTATGATTATTATTATTGTTTTTATTTTTACTACTACCCCTACTTATAGTATATTGCCTGTAATATTATTCCATAATTATTATTCACATATTTTGTTCTTTCAGTGATTTAGTTGTTGATATTACTGATCTTCACTTTATAAGTAATTTATTTGTGAATCTCCAGTCATCATCTCCTGAATTTTCGAGGATCTACTGAATGCTTTGTGTCAGAAAAGCATCATTAGGTTTCAAATAATAATTATCACAAACCTATTATCGCTCAAGTGATTATCTTAACCTACCTGTCAACCTATTAGTCTTCCAGCCTATTAATAAATAAATAGAAAATAACAGAAATAATAATAATTTTGATGAAAGTTATAATGATAAGGATAATAATAATAAGGATAATCATAATGGTAATGGTGATAATAATAATAGTAAAAGGCTAAATATAGTTATAGAAATAATGATTGGTTGGAATGAAAATAAAACAGAAGTTAGGAAAAAGTTAAAAGATGAAAAGGATGTTCTGAAAAATGAGATAAAGTGAAAGCATAAGATTATTGAGCATAAGGACCTTCTTTTTTTTTTTTTTCTAGATAAGTTATTCTACACACTTTATTGTTTTATTTTTATATCGTCTTATTCTTTTCTCTCATCTTTTGTGCTTTGCCCTAATTCGGAAAGGTGTAAATTACATTATCATGGCAGTAAAAAGAAAAAGAATTCTATCCGAAACATACTATATCTCTTATCATTTAACAGTCACATTTGAAAGCATGGAAATAAAAAAAGCACATAGCTATATATACCTTTAGAATTGTTATAACACTTTTATTTTACTTTCAGATGTTAAAGTCCTTCTGGGTTCCCGCACCATGGCTCTCGGGAACGGGACTTGGCTCTCAGTGCAAAGAGGCAGCTGGTAATTGTGGATGTTGTTATTGTTGAATTATAGATAGTACTGGTATTATTTATTATAATTTTGATGTTGATATGATAATTCTTGCTGTATTATTATTGTTTGTGTTATTCAGGTGTTATTGCTGTTTTGATTATTGTTATTGTTATTATTATTGTTATTATTATTATTATTATTATTATTATTATTATTTTTATTATTTTTATTATTGTTTTCTTCTTATTATTGTTATTATTATTGCGGTTGTTACTTTTGATAAGCATTTATACTTCATTGTTGTTGTTGGAAATAGTAGTAATTGTGATATTATTATTAAATTGGTATTTATTCTATTTCGATCAATATTATCCTCATTGTTACAGTTGCTACTATATATTGATCTTTGCAATGATGATGACGATGAGTAGTAGCATTGACATTGTGAGGTAATATTCTCGTAACCGGTTTCTCGGGGTATCTGCTCTGCAAGTCCGAAACCGCGGGACCAGAGGAAGTGGTTTGGAGAAGGAACCAGATCCGTGTAGGAATTTAGTGCATCAGTAAAAGATTCTTGCCGTGGGGAAGGCTGGTGTATTTTGAGGATAGAATTTTTGGGAGTTTTGCTGGAGGTTTGAGTTTCGGTATTGCTTTCTGGTGGATGTTGTTATTATTGTTATTATTATTGTTGTTGTTGTTGTTGTTGTTATTATTATTCACATTATTATTATTAATATTCTTATTCTTATTGATGCTTTGTTGTTGTTGTTATTTATTATTGTTATTATTAGTATTATTATTATCATTTTATTTGTTTATATATATTTTATTGTCATTATCTTTATCATTATTGCTATTGTGATTGTATATGTCAAAACCAGTTCAGATTAAAGTGGTTGGGGGGGGAGGGGGGGCTTTGGACACTGAATTGGTCCCTCACAATAGATTAACACATGATATGCAGAACTATAGTGAAAAAAATGTTTAACTGTTCTA
Organism: Penaeus chinensis; assembly: GCF_019202785.1. Classification (NCBI taxonomy): domain Eukaryota; kingdom Metazoa; phylum Arthropoda; class Malacostraca; order Decapoda; family Penaeidae; genus Penaeus; species Penaeus chinensis. Next base: position 33,024,708 of record NC_061822.1, on the reverse strand, counting down.
AAATTAGTAATAGAGTGTCTGGTGAAATTATCAGTGCATATATTTTCTTGTGATATATTTGTTCTATTTTTTTCCGCTGATTGAAACTATGAGCATATACATACTACTGATCATAACATTCATCTACATAAAGGTATTACACTTTGCTCCAAAATGCTTAGAGAATAACTTTGAAATGTTAAAAAATCCCTCGGACAGATCACCCTTCCCTCGACATCCCGTATAGCCAGTCCTGTTAATGCACCCCCCCCCCCCCCCACCTAACATCATGTATCCATATTTGATTATTTATCTTGATTTTGTCAAATGTGTCGTTACACTTTGTTATAATTAAAGGTAGACTATTGTGTTTGTGATATTTTCTCAAACAACTGGACATTGTTGATACTTTACTGCATTGGAATTAAAGGATTTGACTAACAGAATCGACTTTTAATTCATACAGAGAGATTGCAGATTGTTTTAAAATAATTTTTTTTTTTTTTTATGTCAGTGCTGTTTTTTTTCTGTTTCTTCTTCTGCTTTTTCTTCTTCTTCTTCTTTTTCTTCTTCTTCTTCTTCTTCTTTTGTATTCTTTTTTTCTTTTAGTATTTAATGACTGTATTTTTATAATGGAATTCTTTGTTTTCTCCTACTGTTTTAATTGTTTTAATGTACTTTTTTCATGAATTTAAATGATATCCTTTTTCATTATTAGGCATATAGAATTTAATGTTTTATTAGACACCACTTTGAATTTGGGAATTTTTTGCTGTTTTCAACCAAGAAAATGCCTGCAGTAAAAAGTTTATGTTTAAAAGAGGATATCAAAAAGTTCAGTTTTTCAAATAAGACTATTGAAACAAGGAACAATCTCCCTAACAATGTTGTGTGCAAAATAAGTACATCAATTTAAAAAGCTTTTTGTATGTTAATTTAGCTTAGCTTTTCTCCCATATTGAATTAGGTAAGAACGCATTCACACTGACACAAATGCACACACACACATGCACACACTAACAGACGTTCACATACACACATGCGAGCGCACATGCAGACACACACACACACACACACACACACACACACACACACACACACACACACACACACACACACACACACACACACACACACACACACACACACACACTGTCTCTGTCTCTCTCTGTCTCTGTCCCTCTCTCTGTCTCTGTCTCTGTCCCTCTCTCTGTCCCTCTGTCTCTTTCTCTCTGTCTCTCTCTCTCTCTCTCTTTCTCTTTTAAACCTGCATTATTATTATAATTATTGTTATTTATTATTATTATTATTATTATAACTATTGTTTTTATTATTATCATCATTATTATTATTGTTTTTTATTATTGTTCTTATGTTTTTCTCCATATTTTCTTTTTTGCTTTAATTATAGTAATCTTATCACTTTTTCAGTTTTTTCTTTCTTTCTTTCTTTTTCTGAGAATTCTTTGTTGATTGAGTTAAATCAAATTACATTGTAAATGTCACTGGGTGATAGTACTGCCTTGAAACTAGTGTGGAAATCAAAAGACAGTAGATTTGATAATGTCTGAGTAATTGAAAGAAATATTTTAAGAGGTGTCACCATTTTTAAAATTATACTTATGAATAATGTAGTCTCTTTTAGAACTCCATTTACTTTTTTATTCATTTATATATATGTATATTTTTTTTTCTTTTGTATATTTCATGATATTGTTTTGAAAGTATTTTTCTTTCTGTATAATGCATATGTGTAATGTATTTTCTTTTCTTGCAGAACCTTGTAGTAGTATTTTTATCTAGTGTAAGTGCATGATATTATACTAAAAATCCTTTCTTTTCTTTCAGAACTCTGTGTTAGTAATTTTACTTGAAGATGGCAGGGCAATTGTTATACTTCTCCAGATATGGCATATCAGCACATCAAGTTACAATAATATACCCGTGAAACCCATGATCAGAAACTAGAATACGGAGTTCGGGATTTGCTGGCCAAGACTCTCCTTTTTTGAGCAACACAATGGATCAAAATCCACAAGAGATTATGCATTCTCTCTTCTCTCTTGATCCAAGCATGGAGAACAGAGGCCATCTATACCCATATAACTATCCATATGGACAGTACCCTTATCCATATCACTACCCTTACTCAGCAGCCCATCCTTCCGTAGCTCACTCAAATATCCCGCCTGCATCTCACAGTATTCCCCCTCCATCTTCCCATCCCATAAACCAGGCTTCACAGAGCCTGTCAGCATCTCAGGCCAACCTTCCAGCATACAGTACAGGAGTCCATAGCATCCGTCCACCCATGACCAACATGCGGGAACAACCTGGTGATGGCAGGTTACATCTGTTGCCTGAGATAGAAAGGCCAGCACATGACACACAGCAGACTGCACAAGATCTGCGAAGTATGCACAGCGATTCCAGGTCATCTGTAGACTCCAGGCATCATGCTGCTGATATGAGATCATCGTCTAGTGAGCACCGCTATCTAGATGAGGTGAGGACACTCTCTGCCCAGCCCAGAAATTCCAGCAGTGATTCCAGGCACTTGTCAGATTATTCACCACAGCCAACAGATTTGCGAACTCAACCCATTGATGCCAGGTTGTATGGTGATATGAGGCAAGTTCCAGATCAAAGACATATTAATGAGTCTCGGCCATTGAATGACCAGAGAACACAAAGGTCAGAGAGCAGTGTCACAGATGACCATAGGGTGCATATGGGTAGATCTACTGATGAGTACAAGTATGGAGGAAATTTAGGCAGTTATAGTAATCACCCGCTTAACACTCCTCAACACATTGAAGAACCTCCATTGTCAGGTGATCCAAGACCACCAATCAATGATAATAGACCAGGTGAAGAAAATAGGAGTTTATATGTACCTATGAGAACATGTACAAATGAGGAAAGGTTAACAAATCATCCAGAATCACAAAAGTCTTCTGTTTCCCATGATTATTATAGTAGCAGACCTCATGTTGGTCACAGTAACCAATCAGCAAATGGTGAAGAATTCACATCCACACCCACAAGTCAAGAAGGTATGCAGAAGCCACATATGGGGAGTGAATATATACCTGATGTTAGACAGTGTACAAATGAACAGAAAACACAGTTGAATAATCCAGCAATAACTTCAGAAGAAGTTAATGAGAGAAATATGAAGTATCCCACAATTAGTAGTCCAAATACTTCACTTGGATTGCTCTCTCATGCTCTTGGCCAACACCTTGGTGAAGAAGCCAATAAATGTGGAAATGGGACAAAAACTGATGATTGCAATAGTGGAGACAAAAATTTTTATACAGTGAAGGACAGAGACTACAATGAGGAAAGAAGGAATGGCCAAGAAGATTTTGAAGATAAAGAGTCAAAAACACCTGAGGTGGATGAGTTAGAGGATGACTTTGATTCTGAAGCTTCATCCTGTGAGTACTCAAGTCCATACATTGAATTCAGTGAAGTAGCACATGGCATATTCAATAATGTTAATAATTTAGCAGGTCCAATGAAACCCTTCCAGTGCGAAGACTGTGATGCAACATTTACCACAAAAGGTAATCTCAAAGTACACAAGCGAATTCATACAGGAGAGAGACCATATGAATGTGAAGACTGTGGCAAAACTTTTTCATATTGTGCGTCGTACCAATCACATAAACTAATTCACAGTGGACATAGGCCCTACAAGTGTGATTTTTGTGAGAGGGCCTTCTTCCGAAGTGAACACTTAGAGCGCCACAGAAGGCGGCACACCGGTGAAAGGCCCTTTAAATGTACAGAATGTGATGCCACATTTGCTGCAAGTGATGGGCTTTCAAGACACACTAGAACTCACACAGGTGAGAAACCCTACAATTGCAAAGAATGTGGGATGACATTTGCCTACAAGTCCACTTATCTTCGACACAAATTACTGCATAGTGAGGGGTCATATAAATGCGAAGATTGTGGTGCTGCTTTCAAAGACCCTGTAAGGCTTGACAAGCATATTAAAAAGCATGATGACCCAAATTATTTGCCATACACAGATGAAAGCAAGGCAAAGCCCCATAAACTTGTAGAAGATGGAATCGAAGTAATTGGTTGTGAATTTTGCCAGATGAAATTTAGACACAAATCAGATTATTACCTTCACAGAAGAACACATACTGGGGAGAAACCATATATATGTGATATTTGTGGTGCATCATTTATCAGGAGAGCATACTTGGATGTACATATGAGAACTCACACTGGTGAAAGACCTTATAAATGTGATGCTTGCGAGTCTGCCTTCAAAACTCGTACTGCCTTGAAATTTCACAGACGCATTCACACTGGTGAGAGGCCATACAAATGTGAACATTGTGATTTTGCCTTTGCTCAGAAATCTGCGATGAAGGCACATGTTCGTATACACACAGGTGATAAACCCTTCAAATGTGGTGAATGTGATGCTGCTTTCAGACACAGCAGTAGCCTAACCATTCACAAAAGAACTCATACAGGAGAGAGACCATATTCTTGTGATGTTTGTGGAGCCTCTTTTGCCCAACGTCCCCACCTTAATCTGCACAAACGATCTCATTCTGGTATTAAACCACACACTTGTGATGAATGTAGTGCATCTTTCACAAAGAAAGATTATCTTCTAGCTCACAAAACCAAACATGCTGGAGGCAGTGCCATCAAGATTGAAGCTATTGCAGAAACAGCTGGGGATCAGCTGTTCAAATGTACAGATTGTGAGATGGTGTTTACCCACCATTCTAGCTTGACAGTCCATATGAGAAAACACACAGGTGAAAGACCTTTTGTATGTGAAGATTGTGGAGCATCTTTCTTATATAGTTCAAACTTAACAACTCACCGTCGAAAACACACGGGTGAAAGACCTTACAAGTGTGACCAGTGTGAAGCTTCATTCATATTGAAGAGTTATTTGACAATGCATCTTAGAAAGCATTCAGGTGAGAGACCCTTTAAATGTGATGAATGTGATGCTCGCTTCACACAGAAGACTCACTTGTCAACACACAGGCGAATACATACAGGAGAATGCCCATACAAGTGTGAAGAGTGTGGGGAAGCATTTCGTGATGGTGCCAATTTCTGGAGACACAAAAAGAAGCATTTAATTGGAGAAGGTGCCGCTACAGTAACTCGCAGAAGAGGAAGAAGAGGGAGAGGGAGAGGAGGATCCAGAGGGACAAGAGGTGCAAGAATGGTTCCCACAAGACGCACAACACGCACTCGCAGGCCTGTCTTGAAATTTGAAGACCTTTATGAGCAATATATTGTAAATCAAGATGGTGAACCAATATTTCTGAAAGAGGAACTGCAAGATCTGACAACCAGAGATGGTGAGGATGATGACGATGATGATCGTCCCTATATCCCTATCAATCCAATGGTTGAGATTAAATTAGAAGGTGAAGATGATGAGGAAGAGAACGATGGGGATGAAAGAGTGGAAGATACAACTGAGACAGAGTTGCAGCAAGAGGAACTGATGGATGATACCTGTGAAAAGGAAGTTTCACAGACAGAGCACGGTGACAGTAATGCTGGATCAATGTCTTATAAAGCTGATAATGAAGGTGAAGATTCAAATGAAGAAACTAGAAAGAAGGATGTAGCAGAAGATGAGTTGCAAGGTTAGGTAGGTTTGTTAGTTATGTTAGATTTTTTGGCATTATATTATTTACATTTATATATACGACTTACAGTATGCAGAGTATAGAATATTTCTTGGTCATAAGAAACTTATCTATTATACCTAAACAAAAAGACAGTGTATTTATATTAATCATTTTTTTCATGGATCTCAGTGGAATTATATTCTATGTTAAATTCTGTTTTCTTTTACTTATTTTCTTGGTTAGTTTAGTTTATGTGATACTTGTAGAGGACAAGACAAATGACTTGGTATTTGTAACTGTGTCCCTGTGGTGTATGCAGGAGGATTTCGATGTGGTGTATTCTCCAGTGATCAGTGTTGTATGAGTAGTGTCAGACTTGTTCTTATACTAGCTTCAGAATGTTTACATGTGATGAACTTGGAACGCGTTTTTCTTGTGAGAGTTCTAAACGTCTTGATAGATTACCTGTGGTGTACTTGTTTGTGATAAAAAGATATGCTAATATGTTGATATTGGTACATTTATATTGATAGAGATTTTTTGTTTTATATTGTATCAAATGGCATTTATATTAGATGATGTTATACCCTGAACGACTTTAGATTCAAAATATGATATTAAATTTTCAAGGACTTGAATCTGTCTGGTTTATAGATTTTTAAAATTACATAATTTGCATCATATAGCAAAAAAAAAAAGAATCTTTCAATTGTAAACAGGTACTAGTCATAATAAATATGGAGTCATATTTTGATGTTTACAGTGAAGGAATAATTGTTGGAATGTATTTGTTTGATGTCTTAGACTGAGCTGTAAATAGCAAACTTTAGACATTTTCTACATTAGGAGATGTATTGAATTGTTTGTGAAATGTACAACTGGGGAAATAAATTGTGAATTCCGAATTGTGATTGGCTTCTTAACCTTAGACGAACTACAACATAAACTTGTAAATCATTTTGAGATAGGGTAATTCTTCTTCTATTATCATAACAATGAAATACTTTTTCGTCTAGCCTGTAGTAGTATTTTTGTAAGAAAATAAAATACAGCCTTTTTTATGTATATTTATGTATAGTTTTATACATATTCTTAATGGTTGTGAAGACCATGCACACCAGTTAAAGCTTGTTGATATATGCTTAGCTATTTGGATCCGTAAGTTGAAAAATTTCAATAAAGAACAATTATTTAAGGAATATATATACCCACTGACAAAATAGAAAAAAAATTATCAATGCAAATAATCAGCTTCAAAACAATTTATTACAAACAAGATAGAGCTTGGATGACCACTTTATATTCCATGGCCTTTTGATCATTGTTTATCAAACAACATTGTGTATTTTGGCACAGACATGAAAGACGTTTAGTTTACCCCTAATCTTTACTTCCTCTCGGCATGGCACTGCCCCAGTAGCGGCCCAGCTATTATAAAGTGGGTATTAGTGTTGTAGTGACAGATGCGAGTGGAAGGTAAGTAAAACATAATGGTAGGCTTTATTACGTATATAGTGGAATGATTACCACTACCACATGAGGAAATTGTGCTCTTATAATGGTAGGCATTATTAAGAATGATTGTTAGGTATTGTTAAAAATTAATGTTCTAGAATAATTACTTCTACTGGTATTACCGTCGCCACTGGTACTGTTGATATCGTTGCATATTTTAATTTATATTTTTATTACTTTATCATTATACTTCTTATTATCAGTATATCTTATTTAGTCTAAAAGTATCACAGTTATTTTTTGATTAGCAGATTA
>NC_061822.1:32997320-33012320 GCF_019202785.1 Penaeus chinensis | reverse complement strand
AAAATCACATTTTGACAGTTGGAACTTCGGCTTTTCTCTTAGTTCTCTAGTTACGTCACGAATAAGAACAGTAGAAAACATGATATATCAGATGTTGGTTAAAAAAAAAGCTAGATGTACCTGTAATAGTGGTAAATCATATCAGTCATTAGGTGTAAGATTACAATCAAAGGAAGTCTTCGAAGGACATTTCGAACACCTGTTTCCCCCATACTCTCCAATAACTTCACTGACTACAAAAATCCCCGATACCTCGCATACTTGCTAAAATACGATACGATCCACACCAAATAATACCCAGCATAGAACACTCTTCAGAAGTAAAATACCGAGTAATGGAAGACCTCAGGTGACAGTTCGAACACGTGCTTCTCCCATGATGCATCGGTGACGTCACGAGCCTCTCAGGGACGTGGCAAAGGCTGACACTAAATTCCCAATTTTGTGGTGTTTTCTCCCGATAGAAGACATATATTGACTGAACATGGGACTTACGCTTTCGACAGTGTTCTCTCGCCTCTTTGGCAAGAAACAAATGCGAATTTTGATGGGTAAGTCCGTAAAATAGCAGGCAATTGGTAGAAGGTGACATTTCATCTCGATTCCGGTCGGGTTTGTTGTCTTTTTGATATTTAATGATTTTTTCACGAATTTCAAGACACTTCTTGGGATTAATGGGCGACGCGACGTATTCTGAAGGCCCAGTGAAAATGATCACGAGTTTCGCCGTAGAAGTAAGCGTAGAACGAATTTCCAAATGTGTGGGGGTTGTGACTCATCCTGTTTTGTTTTCTTTATCCTGTGACACTGGAAGTACTTGTCTGTTCCATTCGCTTTGTACATTTGTCGATTTCGCTCATGCCCTTCCCGCTGGCTATTATTTCTGAGATATTAAAATTGTCTTCTTAAATTTACATGTGTTTGGATTTACTGAGGCTAGAGGAACGAGAAGGCCCTTAGGTCATGTTATAAAGGTCATGTTATAACTGCCAAGTAGACAGTGCCTTTTAAAGTTAAAGCTCGTAGCTCTTTTTATAGTACTGGTAAATTTATAGATCGTGACGTTTCAAAATTACCAGTAAGCATAACTGCAAAGAAATCATCCAATAGGGAAGTAGTCGAAGCCATGAACCCATTCACACCAGGATGATATCTTTTCACATTGTGACAGATTATTGCTCCTGTCAGGAAGACATCTCCACATTACAGCCCCAGCTAAGTTGTGTAAGCTAAACAATTTGCACTTGTTTAGCCTCGGCTGCATTTGTTGAGAAGAGAGAGCCCCACAAAAGTAGGCTTCACCGGGCCACGCCTATAGTCATCGTAACAAACTGACTCTAAGTGCCAGGTTCGGCTATAGCTGTCTTGACGCGCTAGAGTGCGCCGAGAGGAAGGTTCCGCTACATGTAGCAGACTCCCAGACCACAAGCCTCTGGAGTCAGTGACACCTAGAGATTTCTGATATTGTCATTGAGGGGTTAACCCCTTCCCTACGGGTCACGTCTCTGGACATCATAACAAACCGCTCAAAATGTGGCATGCGGCTGTACGTCATGGCGGCACGCCAAAGTGCTCTGTGGCGGGGATTCAGCTTGATGTACTGAACCCTGCGCTCAAAGTCAGCGCGTTGCCATTGAGCGCCAGAACGAAGAGTTTTTTTTTTTTTTCAGTTTTCTGCACCTGTCACCAAGGGGTTAAAGGTTCCTTTTATCCTCCGTTCCTAAAATGGTATTTATCACCAAGAACACTGCACCCTCCAGAGGTGATGTCCCAAAACCAGGATATCGTGCCATATCTCTAGCCAGAGGGGGAAAATGCAGTATATATTTTTGTCATTTTGCAGTAAATATGAAGCAGCAGCAGCTGTACCTGTGTTGTTTATGACTCTCTTTCTTATGCTGTATAAGAAGGTGGGATAAGTCTTTCTAAATATATATTTCATGAGTTTTTGGTTGATGAAATTCCATATTCACCCAACAATCTTGATTTGATAGTCCTGCTATAAGGGGAGGGCAGGAAGCATATCAGGGAAGTTAAGGGGTAAAACAGGCCAAAATACAGTAAATATAATGCAATAATACACAAAACAACAAAAGATAACTTAAAATCAGCTCAAGAAACACTACATAGATGCTTGAGAACTTTGAAAATCTGCAGCTCAACATGCCATGCTTTACAGAACTTTACGTTTCAAAAAAGGGAAAACTTTGTTTATGTCAACCAAGAGTACAGTAAAATAAGTGTATGGAGTGGATACCGTGACGAAAACTAAGACACTTTTCATCTTTGGCAAAAGGTGCGCAAATCTAAAATAAGGGAGATAGGGGACAGAGAAGAGAGAAGATCGACCCTTCATTTTCTGTCCCCTTCCATGTTTACCTTGCGAAAACCAAAACAAATGTGACGCCTAACTCATTACTGGGATCCATCAAGTAGTCCATGTATTGCTACGCGCTTGTGAGAAGGTTTATTTTGATATTACTAAGGTTTGTTTTTACGAATTCATGTATGTAATGCATTCTTCTAGTTTGATTATACTTCTTTTCCATCTTTTGGTAATTATTTACGCTATTCTGTACAATAACCTTGTGCGCATGCACGTTTTCACCAGGAAATTTGATAGGTCGTCTGGCGCCGATTCACTGAGAAACGCTGGTGGAAATGTTTCGTTTTAAGTGCTGCGTCGACTCTGGGTCATTTTTAAAGCCATATTGTGGATATACAGGACAAATAGACATTATTCTCAATCAAAGCCTGATATTTGAGCCCAACAAGTGCCCCAAATGCCGAAAAAGTGATTTAAAACCAAGCAATTCTTACCATAGACATAAGCGCAGAAAAGTTTGGTCTCTTGTATATAAAGGTATGTGGTTAAACTCTAGGGGTCCAGGGGGTGTAGCCCCCTGTCTAGGCGTATATATTACTATGGGGGTCCAGGGAGTGTAGCCCCCTGGCTAGGCGCATTTCATACCACGGGGGTCCAGGGGGCTGGCTAGGCGTACATATTACCACGGGGGTCCCTAGGGAATATATAGAGCGTAGTGTATAAATCCCACAGGGTTAGGTTAGGTTGGTTTGTTGGTTAGGACGCATTGTACGATTACCACAGGGGATCTTAATTATGTGAAATCCCGTAGATTTTTGCCGAACAATGGGTTTGGTTCCCGTAGTTTTTTTAAAGTTGTCGCATCGGTCCGTAGACTTTCAAAGATGGCGGCGACATCCGTAGAGTTTCATTATCAGATTTTAAGCGTTTTTAAAACATTTCTGTTCTCCATTTTTCTTATTTAAGCCTATTTTATCCCATAATTTCCCTGATCTACTTCATGCCTTCCCCTGCTATCAGGACTTATCAAATCACATCAAGATTGTCAGCTGGAGAATGCAACGGAGATTATCATCAGATTTGTTCTCATCACATGAGAACAAATCTGATGATATAAATATTGTAAGGGAAGACCCGATTGTCATAATCAGAAAATTAACCCAAAAAAGTATATGGGAATACCCGCCCATTTTTAGAAATATCTACGGAAATACACATCATTATCAAGCTGCGAAGCCACACACACACACACACACACACACACACACACACACACACACACACACACACACACACACACACACACACACACACACACACACAGACACACACACACACACAGACACACACACACACACACACACACACACACACACACACACACACACACACACACACACACACACACACACACACACACACACACACACACAGACACACACACACACACACAGACACACACACACACACACACACACACACACACACACACACACACACACACACACACACACACACACACACACACACACACACACACACACACACACAACACACACAGACACACACACACACACACACACACACACACAGACACACACACACACACACACACACACACACACACACACACACACACACACACACAGACACACACACACACACAGACACACACACACACACACACACACACACACACACACACACACACACACACACACACACACACACACACACACACACACACACAGACACACACAGACACACACACACACACACACACACACACACACACACACACACACACACACACACACACACACACACACACACACACAGACACACACACACACACAGACACACACACACACACACAGACACACACACACACACACACACACACACAGACACACACACACACACAGACACACACACACACACACACACACACACACACACACACACACACACAGACACACACACACACACACACACACACACACACACACACACACACACAGACACACACACACACACACACACACACACACACACACACACACACACACACACACACACAGACACACACACACACACACACACACACACACACACACACACACACACACACACACACACACACACACACACACACACAGACACACACACACACACACACACACACACACACACACACACACACACACACACACAGACACACACACACACACACACACACACACACACACACACACACACACACACACAGACACACACACACACACACACACAGACACACACACACACACACACAGACACACACACAACACACACACACACACACACACACACACACACAGACACACACACACACACACACACACACACACACACACACAGACACACACACACACACAGACACACACACACACACACACACACAGACACACACACACAGACACACACACACAGACACACACACACACACACACACACACACACACACACACACACACACACACACACACACACACACACACACACACACACACACACACAGACACACACACACACACACACACACACAGACACACACACACACAGACACACACACACAGACACACACACACAGACACACACACACACACACACACACAACACACACACACAGACACACACACACACAGACACACACACACACACACACACACACACACACACACACACACACACACACACACACACACACACACACACACACACACACACACAGACACACACACACACACACACACACACACACACACACACACACACACACACACACACACACACACACACACACACACACACACACACAAAATAATTCTAACCAAGTTACCCTGTCCCCCCTCCACCCTTTGGGTATTTACCTATCTTCTCCTGACCCCCCCCCCCCCCCTCATTGGGCTTTCCTATTGGCAGCTCTGCCCTCGTAGCCCCCTGTTGGGATATTTACCTATTACACAATTTATTCATGCTTGACCCCCTGGACTCCATTTTGGTATATCATTCGTCTGAAGAGGAACTCGAGAAGAGTTTGAAACGTTACGATTCAATTTCATTTCTTATGGTGGCTGTTTTCCTTTCATCTTTGTGTACACGCCACTGTGTTTGTGTTTGTGTCCCCTAAGATATTGTTTATATCACAGCCAAGAGTACAGTCTAGAGTAATTTGTGTTTCCCCTGCTTCTGGTTTTTCCTTTGCTTGACAGATCACGATGATAGTGGTATCAATGGATTCCTCTAACCCTCTATTAACCATACCTATAGGAGAAATGCTGTTCTCTCTTGTCAAAGTCATGGGTTGGGGGTCTGCAGCCACCTGCATTGAGTATGTACTGACTAATTCTCTGCATATTATTCATATTTTACCCCTCAGTTTCCTTGGACCATACACGAGTATTAGAGAGTGAGGGGAATCTATCGGTACTGCTATTGTCTTGATTGGTCATACAAAGGTATTTTAAATATTTGCCTTGACGTATCATGCATCCTTGCATTTTGTTTAGTACATCACTGGGTGCTCCTTTCGTGATTAGATTCACAAGGTGCAAAGGCCTGGCATCAATCACTTTGCTTCTGTTATGGATAATTACTAATACCAATTTGAATATTGTTATTAAACAAGCAGCACCCTTCATTCCCACCCTCCCTTTATTACAATTGAGGGAGTCGATAAACAAACTGTTGTTGTGTGGTTAGGTCTTTATATGGTGGCCAGGATAGAGAAAATGAAAGTACACCATCATAAAAAGAGAAAAAAAAAAACATACACACTGATATATGAAATGTTTTTTGGCAGGCAAAGAAAAACATGAGAAATATGGAAAATATTCTGGTCATGCCTCCCACAGCTTAGTCCAGCCTTACATTATCCTGACTTTGCACATGTAGGACTTAAATTCAGGATCAGTCATTGCCATTATTTTAAAGAGGCACTGTACTTTTAATGTATAACTCTATTTTCATATTTGGGAAATATAAAAATTAGGTGGGTTCTGGGGCAAGAACCCCTAACCAGGGAAATATGGTGATCAGGTTGTGGTTGAGGTTGGGGTTGGGGTTGAGGTTGGGGTTGAGGGGGGGGTGGGGGTGGCAAAGGCCTTAAGTTAGAAAGGCTTTTGGTTTGTCCTGCAATGTTTGTGTATTTCCAGGAGTGCCCCCTCACTTGATGGATAGAGAAATAGACATACTCATATTCAGAGACATTTTGGACACCAGCACCTTGCAACTGTCAGCCAATCACTGTTGAGTTGGCTTGTCCTGAAGCGCTCGGAGGTGGTGATTCGGCTTGATGTACCGAACTCCCGCACTCAAAGTCGGCGCACTGCCATTGACCGCCAGAGTGTAGAGTTTTTTTTTTTTTCTACACCCGTCACCAAAGGGTTAAGCAGAAAAGAATATTTAAATCATTATGCCACTCATAAGCAAGAGCAGTTCTGTGTTTCATATTGTTCAACATAAGATTGTCACGAGTTGGTAGTAATTATTTGACCCCTTGGTGACGGGTGTAGAAAACTAAAAAAAAAAAAAACTTTACGCTCTGGCAATCAATGGCAATGCGCTGACTTTGAGCGCGGGAGTTCAGTACATCAAGCCGAATCACGGCCTCGGAGCGCTTTGGCACGGCGTACAGCCGCATACCACATTTCGAGCAATTCGTTATGACGTCCAGAGACGTGACCAGTTGGGAAGGGGTTAAGACCTGTATTTGCCGTATTGGTAGGAGTGGTTAATTTTTGTGGTATGAACACACTAAGCTAGGGTAAATTGAAGATGATAGTCTTGTGTTTGTATGAGAATCACATGCTTTATGATTTCATGTTACATCTGCCTCATTCTGTAGTGTTTGTCTTCCCCCAAACCCTAATTTTCTAGGGTCCCCTAATCCAGGTGTAAGGGGAGGGAATAGCTAACTTGGAAACTAAAGGTGAACAATGAAAGTGAATGTTGGATTTAATTTAATCACATCAAAATTAATTTAAGAACCATAGGTTTTGTGTATGAAAGTCATTTGAGTTATTAAAAGAATTCACTTTTTTTTTCTTATCTCTTAATCTTGCCATATCATATCATGTCTTACCTAACCGTACCTTACATGACCTTGTTCAACTTTTTTACTTTTATAATTAGCCTTGTAATATACAAATATATTTTTTAGAGGTGGCTTAAACTTAAATGATGCTGTGCCTGTGCATTTTGTGCCTCAACATAAGTCAAGAGCTCTCTACCTCATTTATTCTGGCAAAAGAGAGGCAACTCCTCCCAGGCAACTTATAAGCAAATTAGGAACCAGCCCAAGCCCTTTCTTTGCCAGAATGTATGTAGTGGATTTTTGTTGACTTTTGTTAAGGATTAAATCTCACTTGATGTAGATGCATTCAGGATAATTACCACCAGGCCTATCATTGTCATAAATTAAATAGTCATTATAAATTAGTCCACTCCTGTCTCCTTGTTACAGCTGAGGAATTCATAAACAAACAATTAATATATGACCTTTCAGTGCCTGTATGACTTAATCCAATCCAATTTTTTATTTTTTTTATCCAGCCATATCATATACCGGTAACTTGCTTTGCCTGACTGTATCTAAATATACCTACTCTACTTTCTAACCTCTATAGGCCAAGTTGACTTTCTTCATTAGTGAAAACCATGTGTTTCACAGACAAGACTAATATTTACAAATCTATTGATGTGCCTAGACTGGATCAGATGTTCATATTCATTGTAAACTTTCTGTTAGGTCCCACTTCCATCCAATGGGCATGGGGGACCCGAGGGACAACTCAAGAATCCATGACTGACTTCTGCCTAATGTAGATGTTGAAAGTATGTGATATTGTTAGTTTACTCACCCGATGGCATACCACGTCTACAGCAGTCATTGTTACCTCCAAGCCTATGGTAAAGAGATCAACAAGTATTCTCCATTTATATTATGGGAAGATAAAGCTTAGAGTGGTTTCTTAATGGACTGTTAATCTTAAGGATACATCATCAGTATGCTGCAAATTATTACTGAGTATTTCCAAAAGAGCATGAAAAAAGTTGCATAGATCTAACAATTTATTTGATTTATCAAATCTTCCAGCATGTATATTTCTTCAACTCAAGGCATGATTAATCACGTTTTGCTAAGGCAAATTTTGGTTGCAGGCATTTGAAGAGCTCAGTTTTATACATTAGAAAATATGTATTTCATTGTCAAATCCACCACACACAATGTCAGTAGAGAAAGTTATTACAATTGCCATATGTATAAATGAAAATGGGAAGAGATTACTATGCATAAGTAAATAAAATGCCCATGATTTTTTTTTTTTTTTACCCATTGGTGATGGGTATAGAAAATAATAAAAAACTACGCTCTGGCGAACCGCGGCAACGTGCCGACTTTGAGTGCGTGAATTCAGTACATCAAGTCGAATCATTGCCTCGGGGCGCTTTGGCGCGGCAACGCGGCGGACAGTCGCACGCAACATTTCAGCCGTATTGTTGTGACGCCTATAGGCGTGACCCGTCGCCATTGGGTTAATCCTATAAATAATATAATGTGTTTCCAGGTGTACAAATATCTCAATGTATAAGCAGTTAAAAGATATTGGTATACCAGGTGGCAGGTCTGTGATAGTAATAATATGTTTTTGGAGGGAGGGGGGTGAGAGGAAAATATCAAGGGTTTGGTTGGATGAAATGTACAATTTCTGTTTCCTTCATATGTAGTTAAAGAGAGAAAAACACAATATTGTGATTAGCTCGGATAGAGGAGGGCATGCAAGGGGAGTGAAGGCATCTGGTTGATATTGTGGGTGTGGCTGAAGGAAACTTTGTTAACAGTACCATATGTATTAAGGGAGACCACATACATCTCTTTCATTATGATTAGGGTGTGGGACAAAATCCATGATTGTGGCAAATAGAGGGCTTGGTATATACCTAGTTTGAAAACGGTTTTGATAATTTTGTGCAGCATTGTAATGGTGTATAACTTGTCGTTTTCATGAGAGGTCAGGAAAGTTCGTACTAAAGCGAGCATTCTCATATATATTATGCTTGATGTTTAATATATGCATTTGTTGTTGATTGCACTTCTACTTTTAGTGCAGGATATTAATTCTCATATATTTATTGCAGTTGGTCTTGATGCTGCTGGTAAAACCACCATCTTGTACAAGCTGAAATTAGGAGAGATTGTCACCACCATCCCCACAATTGGTAAGTTCTTTATGATGTTTGCTCATATGGTAAAGAATGGTCTTATTTTTGTACTATACTCTATTGTAAGTGCAAAAATTGTTGGTGTTGACTGTTTTGGCATAAATTATTACTTTTTTTTGTAATATAGAATAATGTTATTTTCATACATTAAATGATTTCTGAGTTTTGCAGGGGGACTCAAAATATAATTACATTAGTTAAAATATAAAGTGGAAGTATATAGAATAGTAATTCTGAAAAGTTTAAGTACTTGCCAGTAGTTTTAGATTTTTAAATTATCCTCTAGGAATGCATTTCTGTCGATTCCTGACATGTACTGATTACAGCACATGCAAGGGAAATGGCTCTAAAGTTATTGGTAATACCAGGAGTGGTTAGTAAGAATAATGGCAGTGTTGTTACTACTGGATATTTTCTTCTCATACAGAAAATTCATGAATATGATGATTAGAAATGGTAAATATTTCTCATTTGTATAGTTTGATCTCTTCCAAAAATATATTAAGGCTTAAAGGGTGATAGTGTGTTTACTATTGTT
Organism: Penaeus chinensis; assembly: GCF_019202785.1. Taxonomy (NCBI): domain Eukaryota; kingdom Metazoa; phylum Arthropoda; class Malacostraca; order Decapoda; family Penaeidae; genus Penaeus; species Penaeus chinensis. Next base: position 33,002,190 of record NC_061822.1, on the reverse strand, counting down.
TTCATTTATTTTATGCAAGGGGATTGTTTTACCTGTTTATTATTATATATTTTTTTCACTACATGGGTAAGAAATTCTCTAGTAAAAGAGTTTCAGGGGGGAAAAAAAGCCTATTAGTTTTTGACAGGCCATCCTTCATTTAAAATAGTCAAGCACACAGTGGATTTACCCACAAGTCCGGTGAATAGGATATTGGGGGGACCCTTAATTTTGAGAAAAAAATTCATGTTAACCCTACAATGTCAGCAACAGAAATTTTTGGGTGTCACTCATTCTGGTGACTCCTGGCAACTATCAAGCCTTTTTGGCTGAGAAATCCACTGCTTATAGTGGAACTTCCCGCAAATTCTGATGCCTATAGCTGTATCCATCATGATGAGTTGGTTTTTCATGATAGCTGTAGGCGTGCCCAGCTGTGAGAAGTTAACCACAGTAGATCACAGAATGCAGTGTATACAAAATCTTGAAGCTCACTTTGCCTATACTGGTTTCAAAAGTTCATTTCTTATCCCCTAGAGCACCCATATACAGCTATTGCCATTGGGACACAAGAGGCAGCAATGATAATTTCTATTAAATCAGTTGACCTCCCCATAAAGGTATATCAAATGTTTGATAGAAGTCTTAGGGATCTAAGACGATAAGCTTGTCACCAACCATGCAGACTCCATCTCCTGGAACTTTGAGTTTATCAACTAGATACGGAGAAGGAGAGTAAGAGAGGCAGAAATAATTGATATCTAGATGAATAGATAAGTAATGGGAGAAAGGAAGGGTCCAAGAGATATTTTGACAGTACAAATAATGGAATTATGGGAGGCTAACATGAGGGGAATAATAGTTATTAATAGCTATCTTTGCATAGGAAATAAAGTAAATGATTGCTTGTAAACACCATGCAATTATTTTCTTGGCAAAGCTTAAAAAATCTTAGATTGGGATATTTTCTGGCCATATACAGTTATACTAAGCTTATGAGCTTGTGAACAGAGTATAATGAATATTAGAAATATAAGAAAAAGGGGCCTTTTTCTTCTTTTTCCTCTTTTTCTTTTTCTTCTTCTTTTTCCTCTTTTATCTTTTTCTTCTTCTTTTTCCTCTTTTATCTTTTCTTTTTCCAATTTTTTTTCTTAATTTTCCTCTTTTTCCTCTTCTTTTTCTTTTCCCTTTTCCTCTTTTTCCTCTTCTTTTTCTTTTCCCTTTTCCTCTTTTTCTTTTTCTTATTTATCTTTTTCTTTTTCTTTTTCTTTTTCATCTTTTACTTTTTTTTTTCTTTTTTTCTTTTTCTTTTTCTATTTCTTTTTTTTTTCTTTTACTTTTTCTTTTTCTTCTTGTTCTTTTTCTTGTTTTTGTTGTTGTTGTTGTTGTTGTTGTTGTTGTTGTTGTTGTTCTTCTTCTTCTTTTCTTCTTTTCTTCTTCTTTTCTTCTTCTTTTCTTCTTCTTTTCTTCTTTTCTTTTCTTTTCTTCTTTTCTTTTTTCTATTTTCTTCTTTTTTTCCTCTTCTTTTTTTCCTCTTCTTTTTTTCCTCTTCTTTTTTTCCTCTTCTTTTTTTCCTCTTCTTTTTTTCCTCTTCTTTTTTCCTCTTCTTTTTTTTCCTCTTCTTTTTTCCTCTTTTTTTTTTCCTCTTTTTTTTTCCTCTTTTTTTTTTCCTCTTCTTTTTTTCCTCATCTTCTTCTTCTTCTTTTTCTTCTTTTTCTTCTTTTTCCTTTTTTTCCTCTTTTTCTTCTTTTTCTTCTTTTACTTCTTTTACGTGTAGTAGTTTTGAAGCTGTTCCTATTATTCAAGCAATTTTTTCTTTCAGGTTTCAACGTCGAAACGGTCGAGTACAAGAACATCAGTTTCACAGTGTGGGACGTAGGCGGTCAGGACAAGATCCGACCCCTGTGGAGACACTATTTCCAGAATACTCAGGGCCTCATCTTCGTGGTGGACAGCAACGACAAGGAGAGAATCACAGAAGCCTCAGACGAACTGGCAAAAATGGTATAGCATTCGTCCGCATTTTTAGAAGGAAGGATAGGGTCATGGAGATGTCTGTGGGCGTGGGTGGTGGGGAGTGGGGAATGTGTGTGTGTTTGTCCGTCTGGATTTTTTTATTATTATTATTATTTTGGTATTGTTATTATTATACTACTACTGTTATTGGTATTATTGTTATTGTTGTTATTGTTGTTATTGTTATTGTTATTATTGTTGTTGTTATTATTATTATTGTTGTTGTTGTTTTTGTTGTTATTACCATTATTATTATTATTATTATTATTATTATTATTGTTGTTGTTGTTATTATCATTATTATTATTATTATTATTATTATTATTATTGTTATTATTATTATTATTTATTTATTATTTTTTTTTTATTGTTGTTTTTGTTGGTGGTGTTGTTATAGTTATTATAGTTATTGTTGTTATTTATTAGTAGTATTAATATTACTGCTATTATTATTATTGGATAATATTAATTTGAAAAATATTCAGTAAATTTAAAAGTTTTTTGTTCTTTCTTAAATTGTAAAGTTAAAATTATTCTTGATGGAAACCAAAGTTATTGTTATTTTTTTCAAAATTGTACATATGTAGACTAAAGAAAGTACCACTCTGTAAGTACAAAAGCAACACTTAACCCCTTGCCGACGGGTACAACGGGTAGACACGTGCTATGCCTATTGTCAGTACTTCTTTGATTGTTTTTACACATAGATGGCTATACTTGTACTAAGTCACCAATGAGCCAGTTAGGAGTACTGCCCGTCTCGCCCGCTCACCCTTTTCTTTGATTTACGAAATATTTTACGTTATCTTATTTTGCTGTTATTAATATTAAAAAACATTATGATAATTATAATGTTTATAATAAAAATAACACCATCGATATTCATAGCACTAGTAAAAAATACGTTTTTCCCGCCAATTCAAATCACGTGAGGTCACAAGGTCTACTAATTGACTCCTTTGTGGCTAAGCGCTAGCAGAGCCATCTATGGGCAGACATTTCACACAAAAATATAGAAAATAGGCACAACATTTTCCCCATTTTTTTTTTTTTTTTTCTCCGGCGGCATTGGGTTAAAACTTCAAGGAATTTCAGAGGGTCAAGTTACATCAACCTCAACATATTTTTACTTGATTAAAAAAAAAAAAAAAAAAAAAAAAGTAGAGAGGTATGTTTTTTGAAAATCAAGCTGGAATGTTAATGCAAAATCAACATTGTTTAACCCCTCAATGATGGTATCAGAAATCTCTTGGTGTCACTGACTCCGGCGATTTCTGGCAACTGTCCTGTCGGTTGGCAAGGTAGTCTGCTACATGTAGGGGAATTTTCCGCGTGCCTCATTCTAGTATGTCATATCACCTATAGCCATACCCGGCATGATGAATCCGTTTATTATGACAGCTATAGGCATGGCCAGGCAGATACGGGATAATTGAGCTTGTATGCATACGGCATACCTCATATGATCTTCCAATTTTATTTTCACAGTTGCGTGAAGATGAACTGCGAGATGCAGTTTTACTAGTGTTTGCCAACAAGCAAGATTTGCCGAATGCCATGACTGCTGCAGAGCTCACCGATCGCCTAGGTCTTAACCAGTTGCGTAACAGGAGGGTAAGCATGGAATACCAGGGTTTTAGTTCCGTTTTTTGTTCAAGTTAAATTTTGGGGGGTCCATGTTATTCAGAGCATTTAAATTGATAGTATGATTAAAGCTTTATATTTCTAGCTAAAGACTTAATACTAGTCACTTATTTTTTCCCCATTTACCTAGTACGGGGATTATTTACTATTACCATTTTGATGGGTTATTCCTAAAAGTTTTCTCTCTCAAAAAATCCCTTGCCCAAATATCAATGACAGTGATGCTGTATTAATTGAAATAAGATAAAATTTTTACAGTAATAAAACTTCTCTCTCTCTCCTTCCAGTGGTATATCCAAGCAACTTGTGCAGTTCAAGGACAGGGTTTGTATGAAGGTCTGGACTGGCTATCCAATGAATTGTCCAAGAAGTAATGAGTATCGATGTATGTCTGTATATTTTATTTGATCTTTTTATATTACAGCTAGCTGCATATTGCAAAATCTCATGTATAAGGTCTATTACTAAATTTTCATTTTCTTGTTTTTGGAGATTTATGTTTTTTTTTCAATGCAGATTTGTTTTCTTTTAAATATTTATTGGAGGTGATTACATTTTTGTTAAAGGAACATGTTTTGTATTCATTTCATTGAAATATTGCAAAAAAATAATCAGTAATCTAGTTGAAGACTTGTGGACCCTTATCTAGAAGTCATATTTTACGTAGTGGAGTACTCTTGTTCTACTTTATGAATGAATATATATATTTTTAAAACGAAGGTCTGTGTGATTTATCTTCAGGCTGAAGTCTGACCATTTCAAAAATTGTTTAATAGCAAAACTTATGTTATCCTAGTGGAACATTGAACTTATTGTGATCAAACTCATCAAAGTGAGAATAGCTGTTCTCACATTGTTAATAACTTAAATGGTGCATTGGTACAACTCCAGTATAGATGGCTTCTAAGTTTACTGAAGATTTGTGTATTTTTTCACTGCACTTAAGGGGAAGAAATCCTAAGAGATAAAAGAGTGTACCATAGCAAGACTTCCACATCAATTGCAGCTGCAGTCCTACCCTTCCACCCTAAACGTGTGATTGTGTGCATTTTGTTGAATGTTAAAATATAGTTGCGGGGATGAATGCCAATCCATAGTAGCGTAAGGCTATGTTCTCCTGAGACAACAACCGTATAGAATTACTGAAATTTTAATATAACATTTACTATGTATGGGGAGTGCTAACCTCCTGTATGATGTAGTTTGTATATTTTGGAATATAGATTTTTGG